>NC_089592.1:36373371-36673371 GCF_019320115.1 Miscanthus floridulus | reverse complement strand
GAGGGTAAGTCTTTAAGATGACAATAGAGGTGAAATTATGACTGGTGAACCTTGATTAAATAAATGTTAAAAATAAATAATAATAATAATAATAATAATAACAATAACAATAACAATAAAATTTATTCCACTCCACATATGTGTAGTAAGAATGTTTAGTTTCTCCTTGTTGAAATGATGAATAGTTGCTCTATTTTATAATTCATTTGTGCCTAGTTTATAACTTAGTATTTCCCAAGATTTAAGTTTGTTGGCTAAAAATGTCTGTTCCTAAAACTTGAAACTTGTGGGTCGCAAACACATGATCTTTTTCTAAGTTGTTGCAAGTTATGATATGGTACAAATAGAATTTGCTATGACTTTGTTCTAAGAAAGACTTGACATCCGCAGTTTTAATTTCAAAATGCTAAAAATCAAAAGTTCCTCGGTGATTTAAATTTCCTACCAAAGCCATATGACATGTTCTACAAATACAAAACCCTAGTCATATGCTTCTTGTTATTATGTTGAGCTTTGTCAAATTGTTGTGACCCTTGTTGAGATTCTCGTCATGCACCCATGATCGAGACACACTACACCCACAAATAAAACTGCTAACTCTTACATTGAGAGTTACGCAAAAACATGATTTTCCATCCACACAAATAAATACTGCATGCATTTTAAATGAATCTCTCTCTAAAGTTTTCATGTGCCAAAAGGAAGTATGGGCTATGATAAAAAAAGAAAGAAAAGAAATCCATGACAAGGGGCATGAGAGAAAAAATGCATGCCAAAGAGCATGAGAAAAAAATAATCCCATGCTAAAAAGCATGAAGAAAAAATGGAAGAAGAAAATAGAAGGATAGCCTATATTTTTAAAGGAACCCATCAAAAAGAGAGAGAGAGAGTCATGTTCAAAGGAGTACAAAAACATATTTAGAATTAGGAAGATTTCAAAATTCCACACACTTGCACTTCTTGATCAAAGTGTATGACTTGCATCTCCTTGGATCTAGTTTTTGACTTAGCAATATTATGTGATGCAAGCATGCCTCTCTTTCATCCCTACCTAAAACTCCACAAAAAGGCCTGTTAGAATGTAGGATGAAAAGAAAGGCAATATCAAAAGCCTTTGGTGAGGAACATACACATTTGAGTAATCGAGTGAATCATTTGAGGAACTTACTTTTATTTTACAAAACTCTTAAAACCTCCAGAAAGAGAGTCGATCAAGGAATGAATCACTAGTGGTTCTATGAAACCGTTCTATCTAGCAACCACCTAGGACTTGGAAAAGCCACAAGCCCCACAGAGATCAAGGTAAAAAGGGTGGATAAAATGCCAACTTATTTGGATCAAGGAAGAATACCTTGTTATAGACATGGTACTTTTGAATTGTAATCTGCATAGTAGCAGCTCCTGATCAACAACCAATGTCTTAGCTTTTGCTCGAGGACAAGCAAAGGGTAAGCTTAGGGGATTTTGTTGGTGGTCCTTATCGACAAAATCTAACCACCAACTATGATCCAAAAAGGAGGAAACTACGTGATTTTACACACATATACTTTTACTATTGATATAGTTCCACTTGTATTGGAGATTCACTGTTTTGTAGACTCATACTTGAATACAAGGGAATTATAGTCAAAGTACACCATCAGACAAAGCATAATGCACATCCTACACCAAAGAATAAAGCAAGAGCCCAACTACACAACGAATCAGGGCTGAGCACCAACGTGGAAGGAGCCCAGGCCCAGCCACCAGCCTACCTGGCAAAGGTGGTGGCCAGGCAAGCCAGCCAAGGTGTGGCCGCACCCTGGGTGTGCCCGCACCCTAGGTGGCACCATTGGATGAACCGACCTTGATCAATGGCTGATATGGACTCTCAAAGGCGGTGGGAAACCGACGTAGAAAGAAGGCGCTGACCGGTGGGACCCATAGGCTGGCCAGCCTATAGGTGGGGTTGGCTGGCCTATCTCTGTGATAGGTGAGCCCCACCCTTCGGTGGAAGCTTCTAGAATCCGTCTTAAGTTTTTTTCCACAGGTTTGGCGAGCCGAATCTCTTTCTGATGTCAGTTTGCTTGTTTGGAGAGTATGACAGTGCTCCCAGGCGTTGTTTTCTGGATAAATCCTCCTACATTCACATATTCACCAAAGCTCATGGAATTCATTAGTTTAAACCCCTATTCCTATGTTTGGTGATGAAATTAAGTACATATGAGGATATGTTGATGGTTTATGATTGACATTAATAACAGTCAACAACCATCACCCACTCGGTACTTAAAGAAGATTCTCGCTACCTGAGAAATGCTCTTGGTACTCGAATGGCAACATACTGGCTCCCTAGATACTTGGGTATATCTAGTTGCACTGCTTAAAACTTTGGCAACACAAAGATGCTCGCTGATACTTATAGTATACAGAACTTGTAGGGGAAATTATGATGTCCTAAGGGCTAGAGCTACATGCTAGCTTATCATTAAGTCCTATGAGGGCTACTATTAGATATATGGGACAGGGGTACCTGCACCACCAGTATATGTGACCATCACCAAGCTATCGGTCCATGCAGCCGTTAAGGAGGCCTAGAAGGGCTAACGTGGTCAACCTGTAAGGGACCATGACGCCTAAGGGAGGGGGGTGAATTAGGCAACTTAAAACTCTAACTCTAAACTATGGCCTCTTTTTCTAACCTTAGCAAAATCTATTGAAAAAGGATAAACTATCTAAATGTGCAACTATAGTTTTGCTAGTGTGTTGCTATCTCTACCGCAAAAGGAGTTATGCAAACAATGTAAATGCAGAAGCTAAAGAGTAAGGTAGAGATATGCAAACTCTCATCGATGAGTGGGTCTTTGGTGTGCCTTCCGGCAAACCTCTCCCGGACCACTCCCCGCCATCTTCACTATGCAAGTGGAGATCACAAAATGGTGTATCAACACCCTTGGTATGTTTCCTTAGCTCTCCACAACTCAAATGGCCGGTTGGGGGGGGGTCTATTTATAAGCCCCATGAAGAAAGTAGCCATTGGGGTGAAATCCAACTTTCTGCTACTAACCGGATGCTGCTGTTGTCCTGACCGGAAGCGTTCGATCGTCCCGACAGTTGAGCACACACATTGATCGAACTCTGGGCCGAGTCTAGTCTCACTCGATCGGACACGTCTGGTCACACTGGCACCGCTTTGGAACCTCTCTAGACATGATCGGATACTGCACTTTGTGCATCCGGTCATCCAGTGCCGCTGTGTCCGGTCCTCACTGAATTGTTGCCACGATGATGAATAGTGAAGTCCGTACGTCCGGTCACTACCTCGCTCAGTGTTTGGTCGCTGCTGCTGACGCCTGCTATTGCCGAGCAACTAATCGGACACGTTCGGTCCACATAGGGCCATGTCCGGTCACCTCTGCCGAGCTCATTTCTTTGTGATCTTGCATCTGGCTTGGTTCCCATCTTTGTGCTTGGACTTTGCTTGATATCTTTGGTCTTCTCTTATGCTTCTATGGTATTGCTTATGGTGTTGATCATCAGATCATCATGTTGCCTTCGTCCAAGTCATGTTTGCACCCTATTGAACTACAAAACAATTACTTGCAAATTCATTAGTCCAATTTGGTTGTGTTGGTCATCAAACACCAAAATCCAAAGTAAATGGGCCTAGGGTCCATTTTCCTTACACAACCAACATGAAGGCCAAGGCAAGTTAAGATGGGTGAATCTGGACAATAGCTAGGATCAATCTATTGTGCATATCGTGTAACAAACTAGGAACTCTATCCCCTAACCTAATCACCCTCTCTGTAACCCTACCTCTCCTACCTATATAAAGGAAGGTAGGGACCTAGGGCTCGAGATCCATCTTCCATCTATTCCAATCTACTACGTAGATAGGAGCAATGACCCCTGTAATTGAGCATATGAATACAAAGAGCAGCTACACCACTAGAGTAGGGATTAGAACACACTGCGCCCCAAACCAGTAGAAATCTCTACATCTTGTGTACAACCATCTGATTCTATCTACATGATCATGTTGCTGGATATTGCCGGAGCAAAAGAATCCAACAACGGGACATACTAAACTTGCCAATGTGCAATATGTTCGATTAGCATCTCTAATGTAATTGTTCCTGCCTTAATGATTGCATACTCCTTGCAATCCACTAAGTGAACATCAGGTGTAGTGATCCTTCGTCAAACATCTCCTAACATATATGGAAATAGCTCCCTAAATTAGTATCTATCGGGGTTATGACCCCCGGGTGTCTCAAGGCATCGACTAGCCAGTAGGCTAGGTGGCCCATGATACCAAAGCTGGCTTGAGCCAAACGACCGAGGCCTAGCTAAGCTAAGCAGACCGGTCCAATCCTTGAGGCTAGGGTCGGCCATGACCCCTCCCTCCTACCCTATCCGCACGATATGTGGCATCTCATGACCTCTCACCGTCTCGACCCCTAGGAAAGGACCAGGAGAGATCGAGCCCACCACAGTGCGCCTACTCTTATAGGAGCAGGCACTATTGGTGGTCCTTAATGACCATATCCGACCACCAATTAATATCCAAAATGGGAGAAATAAACAAACTTTTGACACATATGCCTTTACTATTGACATATTTCCACATGTATTGGATACTTAGTGTTTTGCAGGACTTATTCATGAAATACAAGGGAATATGATCAAAAGTGCGCAATCTAGAAAGCGTAAAGCATATTCTACAAAAGCACAACAAGCAATGGCCCATCGAACCATCATGTTTGGGCTGAGCACCGACGTAGACGAAGCCTAGGCCCACCCAGGAATCGACCACTCGACAGCGGTCACAAGGCAGCCCCACCAGGGTGCGGGTGCACCAGGGGTGTGACCGCACCCTAGTGGCTACCTCCTGGGCCCGGCTTGCTCTGGTAGTTGCATGGCGGCATGCTACATCGGTCCAAGATAGTTTCCTATTTTACCTATGCTAAACCAACCATAAAGTAGTATAAGTAGGGGTAGTGCTCACCCTTCACACACACCTCTTTGGGGCTATACACCTCACACCTCCACTTGTACTCTCTTTTATTTTTAGTAGTACTTTGGTGCTAGCAAAGCTATCAAGGAGAGCTTGGATCCTTGGAAGAGAAACATCTTGGTATGAATACTATGAAGAGTTCTTCCAAAGTCTTGCTCTCATATCTTCAATATAGTTATGCTTATGAACTAGAGTATAGTTTTCATGTTATAATCTTGACATATGAACTAGCATATAGTTTCTATGCTATGAGCTTAATAAGCAAAACTTTATGCTTAAACATTGATATAACTTGTATGATTAGAAATAGAGCTGAGTTGAGGTGGTGGTCCATCGTTCCTTCAGGTTTGCCCATGTCCTATGCTTGTCGATCCGTAGGGTCAGAGTCCCGGGGGAATTGTAATAGAACCACCCAATTTATACAAGATCAAGTATGGTTGTCCCCGCTATCACGTTGACACACACATACTTTCACTCATATAAACCCGGTAGTCCACCGAGTGTCCCGAAAGACCTCGGTAAATCAACATCACAACCAAGATCGTGTGATTAAGCAAATACACATCACATACGCAGGGTTGCAGCGGAAAATAATATTACAAATGGATTCACAAATAATAGTACAAGTTTGGGTTTCAAAACCAATTAGTGAAAACAACATAGCTTTCAAAAGATTACATTAATATATGTTCCAAATACATTGCTAGCATAAGTGACATCATCCGACAAAAGCATATAGATGAGAAGTAACTATAGAATCACCGAGCCACCGGCGATTAACCACCATCTTCAACAAGCCAAGAACTTCACCTGCAACATGGTGGGATAAACCCTGAGTACGAGAAGGTACTCAGCCAGACTTACCCGTTGAAACCAGAATAAAAGACACCAAGGATCATGCAAGGCCTTTCAGGTGGGCTAGCTTGACACAGTTGCATAAAAGAGCTTATGATTATAGTAACCAATTTAAACTTAGCATCAAGCTTATCATCATTTACCTGTCCACTAGATTAGCACCTGTACTAGAGCACTCACTTATTAGGAGCAAACAATATTGACCATAGCAGGTATAATAAGGCTGTCATCATCATATCATCATTTCCGAACCATTAAGTTATTTAGTGTATCTACATTGGAGATAAGCCCATCAAGTTCTCACTAACCGGGAAAGACAGCGACTCGAATCGAATTACAACTCAGCTGAGGGGGTATACCTAACTCTCACCCTGGCGTACTTAGCAAGGGTAGCCGTGGGTCACCTTTGGTACAACTCAGGAACCAAATTCACGGGTTCAATCAGCGCCAGCGCTCTTAGGGATTACCCTTCTGCCAGGATGATCAGGACTTTTAAATCACCTGCCCTTGGACTCACGCCTACGGCTCCCTTCCGAGGCGTACTTTATACTTATCAACTCCCGGCCTGAGTTGAGCTACTCGGCTTCGTGGTCGGTCTCCAGACCTGGCCAACTAAGAGAGAGGCACGTGTTCAACATGAACAGGAAAGGCTCCAAGATTCAGTCCTTAATCGACACAGACGGAGTCACTGCAAACCGGCAAGCCTTCGCCCGGTCTCCATTTCAAATTAAGACTGGTTCTTTTCCATGATAGCAAATATAGCCAACCGTGCCATATGTATCTTCCTATATCTCGCAGGTGACAGGAAATCACCTAACTTCTACCATGTTTAAGCAGGGCTAAGCACTACACGAGCCTGAGCTACATAGGATTTAGGGTACAATATCTGGACAAGGATTGGATAACCAATGCAGCAAGTGTTTGCATCCAATACCTAAACTTAATGCAACAATATATGTAATAATAATACTGTAACTGCAGTTCGGAAATTAGGAGGCTTAATATGCTCCGGGGCTTGCCTGAGATCCGACACAAGTCAGTTTAGTTAGCTTGCACCGTCATGGTGACATCTCCGGCCCTAGCACTTGCATTCAGGGGTTCTTCCATCTTCTGGACAGCCCACCATTACACCATCGTCTGTCTCCACATCATGCGCTCCACGTCCATGTGCTGTACCTAGCATACCTAGGATGAGATGCATAGATGCAGATGCATGAACATAAAGAATACACATGAAGGAATGCAACAGGCATACTAAACAAGCATATGTTACACTATACACACATAAGCATGTCATACAACCAGCTAGCCATACATGATCAAGTACTTCACAATTTAGCAAAACATTTTAGGCATGCTACCTTAACTCTAGGTGTCCAAGATAACCATTTGCAATCATACAAACAAGAGCAAGTAGAAGCAAACAATTCTAGATACAAGCAAATTTGGACAGCAGCAAACAGTCACTTGTTTCAAACATAACTTAAGCTACAAACATCCCACAAGGATGATCTAAGACTTTATGAAAATCCATAGAAATTGTCTACAAGATTTATGTTTACATAAAAAGCTAATTACAAAGTTAAACAGGTCAAACATGTAGATGTTTCAGACCTGTCCAGACATGGACATAAAACTGATTGCAACTTTAGAGAAGCATAACTGTAGTTACACAAATCCAAATGACTTGCAAGAAGACATTTTGGAAAGCTTATGAAATTATCTACATTTCATATATAACCATCACAGCATGATTCCCAAGTTAAGTAGGTCGAAATTATACCTTTACAGAAACTGGTTCATACAAAACAGAGAGCAACAAATCCTGTACTCTAACTTTAAACAGTCGTAACTCTTAAACTACTTGGCCAAATGACACCAAATTTTAACAGTAGCTAGATACATGAATTATATACAACTTTTGTATAAACAAGTTTCACAACAAAGCACATTATCATGAAGAACTTTGCTAAGTTCTCAGATCTGTCCATAAACCACATCGGCAAGAAAATAATTATTAACTTATGTTGCAAACACATAATTAGACAAAACCAACTTTACCAACATGTCACACATGACTAAAGAACACCAGAAAACCTAGTGTCCATGACCAAATAAATTCTTTTAATGCATTTCTTAATTTATTTTAGATAACAAGGTGACTTAATGAACATATACCAAAATTATACAATAAATTCTACAAACATTACAGTGGCTCACATATCCTCTCAATAGTCTACTGTACAAATTTCACTCCATTTGAATATGTATAGCAACCTCTATAAAAAAGACAAGTTGCTAAAGCAAGAAATCATGTGAGAGCAAGATAAACCAATAACTCACTCATACTTCATCCAATACTCATGAAATTTTTACCACACATCAACTATCACATGAGTAGCATGCCACAAAAATTTCACTTCATTTGGAGCCCTAGATCTACAGTTATAAAAAAGACAAATACCACTAGCATTACAAACCTAGCTGCATAAATATATTTTTACAGCTAAAACTTTAAAGTAAAACATGTAATATTATAGATCTAGTGCATAGAGAATTTCACAAGGATTCCAAAAAGTCCACATTTACTATTTTACGAATTTTCTATGATTTACTATGAATTTCCAAAGTTCCTGCAAAATAATTACAAACCAGTCCTTATGACACTATTCACATGAGTCACTGACTTCGCAGTTAGGCCCCTTTACTTTGTTGAATTTGAGCCCGAGGCCCCTGGTCGCAGAACACAGCAGGGGAGGCATGGGAGTTCGCCACTGACGGCCGGAGGAGGCTTAACGGCGGCGGTGAAGTGGAGGATGAGCACCAGGGTGTCCTCCCGCACTCGCTGGTGGTCTCGGATGGCCGAGAGGCGGCCCGAGGTGGCTTGGCCACGGCAGCGAGCGGCGGCGGCGGTAGCGGCTCCGACGACTAGGCTGCTCTGGTGGTTTTCGCCTCAGCGGAGGTGCGCCGGTCATAGAGGAGGAAGAGGCGGAGGTGGTGGTTCGCGTGGTTGGTCATGAGGGGGCTCGGAAGCAAGGGAATGGCGGCGACGGCGAGCTCAGCCCGCCGGCCATGGCGGACGCATGTCCTGCCGCGGAGCGGAGCGAGGAGAGCGCAGCGAGGGAGCGAGCAGGGAGTGGAGAAGGGGATGGAGAGCTCGGCCGGGGCTCTGGTTATCCGCATCGGGCGCAGGGGCACGCGGCATGGAGGTGGGGGCGCTGCTCGCGCATGGTGGCCACGTCCACGGACAGGTGCCGCCCGTTGAGGCATTTCACCGAGCACGTGGCGGGCAGCGACGTGGGCAAGGTGGAACGCCGTTTTGGTCTGCTTCTAGGCTGAATTAGACATTGGGACATAAACGAAGTTTGTTCACCTCGGCCTGCTCTACGTTTCTTATTTAAGGTGCCCGGCCATTTGAGCTTTGTAACAGCGGATAATTAAGCTCCAAGATGATAGTGTCAATATGTTAACAGCGATCACGGAAACTCGCTTTCGGAGGTCGAAACTCGATCAAACTTAGTGCAACTTTTTGCATTCTCTTCTCCATAACATAACCTTGAACTTTTATTTTTGGACTAACTCAAGTTGCTTAGCAAAATTTGGAGAACGCGGGATGTCAACGTCGATGTCGGTGAAATCCGGACTGCAAACACGGTCGGGTTGATTTCAGCTTTTTCTCTTATACTTTGAGCACTGTTTTGATCTATTTTGAAGCTAAATCATGACTTGGTCCTTTAACAAAGTTTGTTATACTCAAACTTTTCTTCAACTTTTATTTCCCGGTCAACGCAAAGTCCTTTCTGCTACAAAATATAGTGTTTCCATTATTTTCGGACATTTTCTCCACCTTCGCTCAACACGAACCCTTCATAACTTTTGTTGTAGAGTTCAATTAGAGTTGTTTGAGCAAGGTTACAAGGTTTGGTTGACTTCATATGTTTCCAGTCACTTGATAAAGCAATTCATGCAAAGATATGACTTATCATTTCATGTGACTTTTTGATTCCAAACTTCATGAAACTTTTCCATGGGTCTAGATGGATGCATGTGGATGTAATGTACATGGAAGAAGCATGCTTAGAATTACTCTTGCATAATCTTAACAAGGGTCCATATGTAAGCAGTTGTGTGTGGCCCAAGTTTAAGTTGAAGCTCCATCATGTAGATTCGATCTTGGCAGCTTGATTACCACTTGACATGTCATGTTTGAGCTCAAACCCATTGCTTAACTGGTGATAAACACCGGGGTGTTACAGGAATGTGGATAGTTTCTTTGTACATAGACATGGTGCCCGGTTGCATGGAAGCCTTTAGATATGACGGTGCTCCATGATTGAGGGGTAGGCGGTAGGTGGTGACAACCATGTCTGTCCTTCGTAATCCCCCATGTTTGGGTATTCATGTAGGAGTTCGTAAAGTCTCCCTGGCTTGCTGGCAAACCAGTGCCCAAAGATCTCCTCGTCCATCTTACACTTTGTTCTAGCTCTAACTATGTAACTTGTATGATCATCAACTGATCATTGCACGGCTATATTAGAACATGCTTGCTCCACTTAGAAACATTCTTTTATTCTTTGTTTTCCTTTTATCCTTGAGGTTGGCCCAGATGTGTGTCCACTATCCTTGAAATATCATTTTCCCCCCTATCATAGACTATTGGTTCACTATGCAAGTATGTAATCTTGTTCATATCCATGTTAAACTCTTTACACCTAGCCTTTCTTTATGAAAATATAAATAACGACACACTAAATACTTCCAGGTGAAATGCTACAATGATAGATCCATGCGCTTGCAGATATTATTTCTGTAATCGTTAAGAACTATCGTGTTGATGTTTCTTGGTGGCGTCGCTAAGGTTTACTAAATCTTAGTGATGGTGCTAAGAAATACGAATGGACATTTCTAGTGCCAATGCTAGGGATAGATTCTATCTCCAACCTTGGTAGTGACACTAAGAAATGCCAACAAGCATTTCTGGTGCCGTTGTCAGGAAGGCATAGGTTAAAAGAATCTAGTTGGACATGATCATGATCACATGCATGCAATGGTAGCCATAGTTTATGCAGGGTAACTCTGCTTGTTTTCTTCCTATTGTGGATGAAAATAGGATAGTGTAGGACCAGTTTTGTCTTGCTGGAAAACTACACCGATAATCTAGAGGCGCTCCTAAGGAAGAACAGGTCCCGTACCACTTCTTCCTCAATTACTCCACCAACAGTTGAACCAGTCACCCTTGCACCATCCGCTACTACCGCCATGGCCACCCGCGCTGTTGCCAACGTGCCCATTGGGCCTACTATCAACACGGACACTTGGAACTTTGAGCTCTGCACTGTCCTGATCATGATGGTGCAGGCAAACCAGTTTTGTGGTTTGCATAGTGAGGACGCAAGTGCACACTTGCAACACTTCCTTAAGCTATGCGACACCATCATCACAAAAGACATCGCACCAGCAAGCATCAGGCTCCGTGTTTCCCTTCTACCTCGCGGGGAAGGCGAAGCAGTGGTTTTACAAGGAGAAGGAAGCCGTCAACACGTGGGACAAATGTTCCATAGCGTTCCTCGTGAAATTTTTCCAGATGGGCAAAACCAATGCCCTGAGAGGGAAAATTTCAAACTTCCAACAGAATTCAATGGAATCTATCCCTGAGGCATGGGAAAGGCTATAGGATTACATCCAAGCCTACCTACACCATGGGATGGAGAATAGGTTTGTACTCTAAAACTTCTATGAGGGGTTGATGCCCATGTCGAAGGGGCACAGTGATGCCGCTGCTGGAGGCGCATTTCTTTCCCTCACCATTGATGGAGCTATGGCTCTCATCGAGAAGATGGTGGCAAATCAAAGCCGAGGAAAGAAAGAAAACAACAAAAAGGCATGCATACCATGAAGGAGGCAGATATGTTTGCCACAAAAATGCATTTGTTGCTGAAAAGACTGGACGGATGGTCCCAAAAAAAAAGAAGCCATGAAGGCCATAGTCTAGGCCATGGACTCACATATGACATGTGAAGTCTATGGTGAAGTCGGACACTTGTGGAATGACTACCCCGAGACCCATGAAGAAGCATCGTACATAAACAATGGGTTCCGATAGTAGAACAATAATGGGTGGAATAATAAATCCCGCCCACAAGGAGGTAAAAATAATTACAATTCAAATTTTAATTCAAACCAACCCTCCTTGAAAGACCTAGTTTTAGGTCAAGCAAAAATAAATGAAAATATCACTAAAAAGTTGATGGTCAATGATAAAATTATTGAAAATATAAATTCTCAAATTGAAAGTTTATCCTCCTCCATAAAGAATCAATTAAGTTTTAATAAAATGATTGAAACTCAAATTGCTCAAATAGCTACCGCTATTCCTATCAACAACACGGGGAAAATCTCGGGGCAACCCGAGAATTCTCCCGAGTTTGTTCATGTAGCTGCAGAGCAATAAAGGAGGAGAAGTCTTGCTGATGGACTATAAATGTCGAGCCCTTGCCGAAGGTAAATCGGTAGTTATCTTTAAAAATTCAAAAAAAAATTCAAACTTTCAAATTTTCAAAGTTCAAAATTTAAATATTTACTTCAAAATAAACTTTTTAGAAAAATAAAATAAAAATTATTTTCTGAATAAGAATAATTTTCTATTACTAGTTATCATTTTTTCAATAATTATAAAAATTAAAAATTCAATAAAATTTTGTTGGAAAATCATTTTCGAGCAGACCATGGGGAATCTGAGCTGATCCCCAATGGTCATGAGTTTGAAATGGCCATTGGACACTACCTGCTAAGGGGGAGCAGTAGCGGGCCGACCATGGGTACGGGCGCATCATTTGTGTGGCCGCACCACACCTTGCGCCGTGCGTGCTCTACCACCTCCAATGTCTCCTAGCCATTGAGGCCATGCCCCCTAGGTCGGTGCTCGGCTAGCAATAATGGGAGATCTAGGGTTAAGGCCCTCGTCACCCTCACTCTCTCCATTTTTAACTCTCTCACTCACTCACTTGCTCCCAAATTTCTTTCAAGCATTTTCCAATAAAGTTCTAGTGCAAGAAACCTCTAAAAAATTTTAGCTCAAGCTTGTCAAGCAAGTTCTCAGGTGCAAAGATTTTTTCATGCTAACTTCTCTACGTCCGAGAAATTTTTGTTTGTTCATGTTGTTCTTATTTCTAATATGAATAGGTTTAGAAGGAAGCTCACCGACTCACTCAAGGGTCACTCCCACGGAAGCTCAAGCGCGCGCTACACCGAGCCCGAGGAGAGCCCGATGCATGAAGACGAAGAAACGGTGCCAACGAAAGAAGAAGAGCAAGAGCAACCGATGGAGGAAGGTGATGACGATCCAGACCTTGATTTGGAGGGAGAACGGGAGATGTAGGCCTACAACCTCATCAAGAACCACAGTTCATGCACACGCCGGCATACCATCCCAACCTCCTCAAAAAGATAGGTATGGACACTGAATTCACCATCACCTGGAAAGCCGTTGGATGGGAGAACATCGCTCCCGTTGATGAGCAAGGTTCTCACCTCCTGACAATCTAGTTTTTATGCTCTTTGAATGAAGTTGAGAATGGGATTACTTTCTATCTTTTTTAGCAAGAATATTATATTACATGGAAGGATCTTAGTTCTCACTTAGGCTTTATCAAGAAATGTTCAATTGACTTAGATCATGCTCTCAAAGGTTTTAATCGCCATGAATTTTGGAGAGTAATTTCTAGTCAAAATGTAGTTGGCAAGTTTCAACCTTGAAATATGAATATTCATCATCCTACTTTGAGGTTCATGACTTTGTTCGCTAGACCGAACATTCGATTTGTTTATCATGTTGAAATGCAACTGCTATATGCCATGCTTAAAAAGATAAAAGTTGCTCCTATGAAAGAAATGTTTAAACATTGGTTAGAAACTACATCTATTTCTTGCACATCCCTTGTGACACGTATTGCCGCTAGTATTGGTGCGTTGGACGGACAAGATGTGACATACATCTCTACTCCATGCATTAGTATTAATGAGCATTACTTGATATAAGGGCATCATTTAAAAAATAATATTGTAGGAGACATTGTATATTCCTTCTCGGGGTATACAAATGAGATTCCGCTTCCTAACCTGGAACTCTCTTTGTATAAATCCCTGTCACCGACCTTCACTCTTGTCAAACAAGAGGAAGCACGCAAGAGTTCTATTTCTTGCAGGGCAACAAGGAGCAGGTTTAGGAACGAAGCCGACAACTCTCATTAGCCACCGCCAAAACTGACATGTCTTGTGCCTCCGGTGTATCACACGAAGTGGTTCCTAGCTATGTAGAGACCTGGGTTCACACCTAGGTACCAGCTAGGCTTGGGACACACCCCACAACAACACGAGACTAGAGAATCGAGATGGCATGAGGCTGATGATACATCATGGAGACATGCTCACTCCTCCGACTCCAAGGGACTACCACCACCAATCTAGCCACGACAGTCTACTTTGGATCATCGTGAGCTAGACGTCATCAAAACTTGCATTGGAGGACTAGAGATCCGCATAGGTGAAATACAAAATACTGTTAACACTCACGTGCAGGATTCAGCTTAGTAGCAGCTTCAGCAGCAACAACAATTCATGCAAATTAATGTGTTGTAGAAGCAACAACACCACAGGTGGCCTATTGGCGGTCCATGGGGTATAACCCCAAACCATAAGGCCATGAGCTAGCTTGGGGGAGGACCTCCGCAGAGGTACCTTATTTTTTCGCATTTTTAATTTTCACATTAATTTCTACATTTATTTCATTATTAGCATTTAAAAAATCAGAAAATTAAAAATACCAAAAAATGAAATATGATAAAAATAACAAAAATATGAATTCCACTCTCATATGTGTTTTAAGAATGTTTAGTTTCTCCTAAGTTGAAATGATAAATAGTTGCTCTGTCTATAATTCATCTGTGCCTAGGCTGTAACTTAGTATTCCCCAAGATTTAAGTTTGTTGGCTAAAATTGTCTCATCCTAAAAACTTGAAAACTTGTGGGTAGCAAATGCATGCTCCTTTTCTAAGTTATTGCGAGTTATGATATGTTACAAATAGAATTTGCTATGACTTTGTTCCAAGAGAGACTCAATATCTGGAGTATTCAATTTCAAAAATACTAAAATTCAAAAGTTCTTCAATGATTATGAATACCTACCAAGGCCATATGACAAATGAAAAACCTTAGTCATATGCTACTTGTTTGAACATTGAACTTTGTCAAATTGTTTGTGACCCTTGTTGAGATTATCATCATGCACCCATGATCAAGATTCACGTACACTCACAAAAAAACTGCTAACTCTTACACTGAGAGTTACGCAAAAACATATCTTTTCATCCACCAAAATAAATACTTCATTCATTTATCATGAGTTTCTCTCTCTAAAGTTTTATATGCCAAAAATAAAAGTATGGGCTAGGCTAAAAAAAAGAAAAGAAAAAAAAATCCATGCTAAAGAAGCATGAGAGAAAAAATGCAAGCCAAAGAGCATGAAGAAAAGAAAACAAAAAGAAAGAAAGAAACAAGGATAGCCCATACTTTTAAATAAAAGGCATTCATCCAAAAAGAGAGATTCATGATTCGAAGGAGTACCAAAAATATTTTAGATTTAGAAATTTATAAAAATTCCACACACTTGCACATCTTGATGAAAGTGTATGACTTGCATCTCCTTAAAGTTCAGTTTTGGACTTAGCAGAATATGCGTTGCAAGTATGCCTCAATTTCATACCTACCCAAAACTCCACCAAAAAGCCTTTAGTGGTAGGATGAAAAGAAGGCAAATATCAAATGCCATGGTGAGGTTTCATACACATTAAGCGATCGAGAGAATCATTTGAGGAACTTACATTTATTTTTCAAAATTCATAAAACCTTCGGATAGACAGTTGATCAAGGAATGAATGATTGGTGATTCTGTTAAAACCATTTTATCTTGCAACCACCCAAGAACTTGGAAAAGCTATACGTCCCATAAGGATTGTCGGGTTCATAAACCCAGGGTCCCTCGGGGACCGGCTTCCCCGCAAAAGCTCAGCCCAAGTAGACAGCATGCAACTCGTGGGCCGGCCCAAATACCTAAGCTTCAGGCCGGAGGAGTGATCCAATCTCCGACTGGAAGGCCAGACCAGGGAGGAACAGTGCCCGTTCACCGACTTTGGCCCACCTCTCCGACCGGAGCACACGCTTCGGTCTCTAGCCTGCCTCCGGATGGCCTCTCTGACCAGAAGGCCTGGCCAAAAGCACCGCTTCCAACTCTGACCCTGCGCTCTTTGACCGGGGGATACGCCAGGCACCTGCTCACTGTTCTTCTCCAACTGGCACAATTAGAGCCGACATGGAACCAACCGACCGAGGATGCCCGCTCAGAAAGGACCAGGGAACGAACGGAGAAAGCAAGGCAGGGCGCGCAAGTCAAACCATGATGCCGGGACCATACCCTGTACACCTACAGAAACTATACTTTGTAGCTTCCCTAGCACAAATAGTGTTGTAGGTGCCAACATTTCCCTTACAGTATTGTGGGTGCCATTAACTCCCATATAGTAAGGCACCCCCCACATGCCTCTGAGCATCGATAGTGTTGTGGGCACCGAGATTTACCGTACCGAGTGAACATGGTGAAACCCCTCACATGCCTCTAGGCATCAACAATATTTGCAGGTACCGACATCTACCATACCTGAAGAAGGCAACGCAACCTCCCACATGCATCTAACATTCTATAGTGTCATCAACAATGTTGTGGGCACCTACTATTATCTTGTACCCATCGGCATGGGTAACAAAGTTCAGTAGCATACGTACCCTCATCATCTCACTAGTAAAGCCATCCCCTTTATATATAAAAGGGGATGCGCTCCCTCCAACATAACTCAGTCCCTTTAGATTCATTAGATCGACTAAGTTCACTAGTCCACAACCGAAGAACTGCCAGGTTCAAACCTCAAGCACACGCTTGAACACTTAGCTCATAGCGGAGCTCCTGTCGCTCTCGGCCCTTCCGACCAGAGTTTGACCAGACCTCTCGTACACCCCATCTTTCTCCTTCTCGTTTGTAACCCCACTATAGACTTCGAGCACCTAGGCTCAGGTATAAAGTCACCGACCGACTCAAACTAGACGTAGGACACGTTGCCTGAACCAGTATAAACCCTGTGTCATTGAGTGCTAGGCCACCTCCAATCGCAACGTATGGCAAAACTACAAATATTTACGTGTTGGTCACTTTCTGCACCAACAGTTGGTGCCGTTCGTGGGGAAGATGCTGTACGTTTAACACTTTTTGGTCATCGGATGGCCCACTTTTCCACCACCCTTGCCGTGGTGGGCTCAGGCGATATGATTCGCTTCAGCTCGCTCAAGTTTGCCGCTCCCCCACCGGTTGGGATGTGGGTTTCACCCATCTTCGAGCCATCCTAGGCCTTCCTCCTCGGAAGACTAGACTTCGTTGCTGACTAACTCGGCATACTACACCTCCATGAGGAGGCACTCGTTCTGGCACCCATTGGAGGGGTGCCCTCCATTGACTCCAAGACGCATGACTTCAACGACGCGGCATCTGCACTTCGTTCCAAGCAAACTCACTGCTCAAACTCTGCTGTAAGTAATATGCGTACTGTTATTTATTCTTTATTTACTATCTCCCACCGATCATCTGGAGGGACCATATCGCCCATGCCACAAACACCATACGATCGGTCCCCCTACGGCCTCACATCCTCCGTGGATGCATATGCTCGGGGGCTCCAAAGGATGCTGGCACCATCCCCCCTCATATCCAAATTTGTCGGAATGGCAAGCTATGCTCCTGCCACTTTCCACAAACTCTCGGATGACGAGGGCGAGAGTGATGGTTCCAGCATCGGTGACGTGGCACCCCGCCACCGTCTATCCTGGGAGTACGCTATGGCGGACGTTCTGGGAAAGCCACCGGTGGTTGTGGAGTCTATGCAAACTCACAGCCCTCCGAACCTATGTGCGGGGGCCCTCACGTCTATGCAAGCGCACGCCGAGGAATTACGACAATGACGACAAAACTAGCCACCGCCTGTGCTGGCGCGCTTAGTGCAGCACACTGTGCCCTAGGCGCATAACTCGGTGGGCATCGCCTAGGGTCGCGCTCGCCAGGTCCAACACGACATCATGAACGAGGGGAATGATCTCCCACAGTTCACTCAGGCTAGCCAGAACATCGCTGCTGTGGCAATGCTTCTGCGTGGTGTTCCCAAGCCCGTCGACCCCCAGGAGCAGGCAGTCTACCGGAACCTCTAGGTCCTGGTAGAAGCCACCACCGTTCAATAGGCAAAAAGCTCTGACATGCACCCTCTCTCCCCACTAGGGGAGCGGGGATGTGCCAGACAAATCGTTCCATCCGCTCGCCGCTACAGCCATCATGTGTGGCCTGGGACGCAGTAGTCATGCCATAGTCTGACCTAGCGCCTGCCCCACACCGACCGTCGGTGCACAAACGAACCGGTCCACACCAGGATGCTCGCAGCATCATCAACAATCAGCATCGGGTCCAGCACGATGAGGACGCCCGTGCGGGTGGCGGTGGGAGTAGGTAACATAGATCCCGGCCGAACCATCGAGGGGAGCGGTGAAATGCACCCTAGGCGGGGTCATCGGCTAGACGACCGGAGTCCTAGCCCTGAGGGCCCAGGACCATGGGTCTTTGGCCGGCGTATCCAAAGAGCACCGTTCCCACAGCATTTTTGACCACCACCAACATCACCAAATACACTAGGGAGACAAACCCGAGCATTTGGCCCGAAGACTTCCGGCTCGCCTGTCGGGCCGGAGGAGTGGATGATGACTATTTCATCATTCAATATCTTCCCATTTGCGTGGGGGAACATGTTCGGGCATGGCTTGAATTCCCCCTGCACGACAGCATCCGCGACTGGGCGGACCTCAAGAGGGTCTTCGTTGGAAATTTCTAGGGGATGTATGTCTGCCCTGGAAACTCCTGGGACCTCAAGAGCTGCCAGTAGGAGCCCAGCGAGTCCCTACGAGATTACATCCATAGGTTCTCCCAATGATGTAACTCCCTCCCTGATGTCGCCGACGTAGATGTCATCAGTGCATTCCTCTCTGGGATGAACTGCGAGTCCCTGATCCATAAGCTTGGCTGCCTAAAGCCTCGTACCACCCGCGACCTGCTCGATGTTGCCACTATCCATGCCTCTGGCAAGGAGACGGTTAGAGCGGTCTTCAGCGAAGGCCGGGACAAAGGCAAGGCCAAGCGTGCGGAATAAGACGAGGGCCCCACCACACAGAGGGGCAAGAAGAACAAAAAGGATCGGCGCCGATCGGACAACACCACGATGGTCACCATGGCTGATCGCATGGGCAAGTAGCCCCAAGAGGGGCTGCCCAACCACTTTAACAAACTCATGGACAGTCCATGCACCAATCACACCTACCCCATCAAACACCTCTACAAGGACTACGAGCTCCTCAAATGTTTCCTTCGATAGGCTGGCGAGCCAAAGGAGGGAGACGGCAAAGAGGCGGCAGCCAAGAAAGGAGGCGTGGCAGGCAAGGACGGAGACGGCTTCCCCAAACCTAAGGAGTGCATCATGATCTTTGGCGGGTCCAACGCTGGAACACCCTAAATTTTGCACTCTTTTAAAATAGCTAAATCTGATTTATTTATGCAATTATGTGAGCATTAAAATATAGGAAAATAATAAATTTTGTGAAATTAAAATCAAATATAAGGTTAGTAACCTCTTGATGCATACATGCTGCTGCACTTTTGTTTTTGTAATGATTGGTTTTGATCAAATTTGAATTGGATACAAAATCAATTTGAAAATGGTTTGCTAAAACTCTAGAAAATAAAAAGAAAAAGAAAATTCTTTTCTTCCCCTCCCTTCCTCACATTCTGGCCTGCCTACCATTTCCCCGCGGGCCCAGCTTGCTCTGGCTGAGCCAGCCTGCTCGTCTCCCCCTTTTCCCCATCCTCCTGCTTTCCTCCTGGGCCAGCCCACTCGGGTGGGCTGACAACCGCCGCTGCCGCACCCCTTTTCCCTCCTACTCAGCCGTTGACCGCCTAGGCCTGCATGTCGGCGCCATCCCCCACCTCGCGCACCCGCGCCAGTCAAGCCGCAACCGCCGCTCCACGCCCATGTCTCGCATCGTGGGAGCATCTCCCCACGCCCGGCCTCTACAAAAGGGAGCCGAACACGTAGCCGCTCTCCATGCTGCCTCCTCGCTCCAATTTTGCGCTCACCAGTGCACAAGGAAGCAGGAACTACCACGCCGAGGTCCACCGAGATCCGTCGTCCGCCCCTCCGTGTCGTTAGCCGTCCCCGAGCCACGTTCGTCTCTGATTTTCACCATGGTGAGATTCGTCGTGCTCTCCTCTCTCTCCCTGGCTTTTTACCTTGGCAAATGGTGCCTTGTATGGCCATTTTTGAGTGCGCCATGGAGCTCCTTGCCACCGACCATGGCCTCCACCGCACCAACCGCATCCTCCGGCCGCTTTCTCGGCCTAGACGAGTTTGCCCGCACCCCCTCTCTCCCCTGGTGCTCTCGGATGCAGAAACTGAGGCCCGTAGGTCGAGTTCCCCGCTCGCCGACGAGTTCCTTGCCGCCGGCCATGGAGCCCCACCGTGGCCAACACTGTTCCGGCCGCCGGCCTCCTTTCTCTCTCCCTCCCATCTATTCTAATCCGTCCATCCATGATCCAACGGCTCTGAGAGGCCGATACCCCTTCACGGGACATTTTGCTAAAGAGATCCCCGAGTTCGGCCAAATAGAACGCGCAGTCCTCGGCCATTTTACTTATTCCAAAATTGATTTTATTTAAATTCAGAAATAGTTCCTTCTATTTATAGAAATGACATTGGATTTGTTTTGCTCATAAAAACTTCGTTTTAGCTCCGAATCGACCCGTTCGAATTGCGTTAGTTTCATAATTGCATAATCTACGTGTTAGTACCACTGTTAACCATGTTTGCAACTTTTAAATTTCATGGTTAGGTTTAATTAAATAAATTGCTATAGGAAACCCCGTTTAAATCATAACTTTTGCGTTTTAGCTCCGTTTTTCGTGAACTTCGCATTGACGTGATCGTAGCGAGACGTAGATTCTTTTCATAAACATTTTATCTTGTTTTCTATACTGCTGGTGTAGTGTTCTAATAATAGGTTTGTTTTCTTTGCATGAATGTTCCTGAAATGTTGTATGTTGCCGTGTTGGTCGTGTTCAGACGGTGAGGAGAACGTTGGTGACCAAGAGTTCTTTGACGACCAGCAGGACCAGCAGGAGTTTGCTAACCAAGGCAAGTATAGCATGGGATCTACCTTGATGTCCTATTCACCATTATTAATTACTCATTTGCATGTGTCTAATTTTGATACCCGTAAGGACATCCTAGTGATTGATTATCCTGTTCCTTGTCTCCTATGGGTTATATGCATATGGGTAGTTTGCTAGCGCTCAATGTAACTATAAATAATCTACATAATGAATAATGGTTCTATGGAACGAAAAGGTAAAATTTGCTTTTTAAACAACTAAGTTATAGGGTGAAGGAGCAAATAACTTTCGATCATGATGCTCTCGGCCCTCCATAAGGACTTATCTGTTGGCAAAAGCTGGGACTGATAGTGCAACCGTGAGGGTCACATGGCTCTGACTTTAGCTCAGTAGTAGGACCTTTTCTAGCTTGTTAGAGGTTACCTTTATGGCACAAAAGGGGCTTGCCATGTTGGGTATAGGACTGCCTCTGTTCTTATGTGTATAGCCACGATGGACATGTGCCATAGGAAAGGGGGGTTCCTACATCTGCCTGCTGAGAAAACCTAGTGGCCCTAACTTGTTAGAGAAACCTATGAAATGGCTTCATAGTGTACCCTACTCGCTTAACTTGGCAGTGATATGGGAGTAATTAACCCGGGCATATGGGAATCACGACTCGTGGTGAATGTGCACAACCTCTGCAGAGGGTTACAAACTGTTATAATAGCCGTGCTCACGGTCATGAGCGGCCCAGGAAAACTCACTGAATAAATGGTTAATTATTGTTGTTCATTTATGATGTTCTATGATGATAATATGATACAATTGATTCTGATATCTGATCATGTGGGATTAATTGGGGCTTAAGCATAACTTGATAATAGTTTATGATAAAATCTTGACTTACTAAAAGTGCTAACTGTAGTAAACCAGAGTCAACCTTTTTGAGCTTTCATAACCCCATGTTAACTTGTTAAGTACAGGAAGTACTTATGCTTGTTTTACTTTCAATATTTGGATAAAAATCCTAGATGGGTAACAGATGTCAACGGATATGAGGAGTTCCCAGAGGACTTTTAGGTTTGTGGTCAACCAGTTGACCGTCCCTGTGTTGGAGCTTCCACGAGAGAGCTACTTTCTTTTATTTTCCATTGTGTTGTGCAAGACTATGTTATGGTATTAATCGTGATGTAAGATACACCGTGATGATACTTTTGTAATTTGTCGACTTATGTGTGTGACTGATCCCTGGGCACACATGAGCTTTATGCATTCAATTTTATCCTTAAAATTAGGTGTGACAAATTGGTATTAGAGCAGTGTTGACTGTAGGACGCAAGCCTAGTAGAAACTGGTTGTTCTAAGGTTTAGAAGTTGCTACAAAAACCCTCACTCTATGCACCTTGATATTTTCTTCTCTACTATATTTCTACCCTTGTCATTCATCTCTACCTTGGTGCTTATTTTGAGGACTTTGTTCTTATCTTCACCCCTTGATTTCATATGCTTTTAGAACTATCCCTCATCACCTTCTTGCGTAATCTGAAGAAGAGTCTTAGGAATGTTACCCCTAGTATAATAAGGGCAATAGTATCGCAAGTTGAGTCAATGATTGAGTTGTGCATGTTTATTGATTGTTGAATTGTCATTATGCTTATGATTGTTTTGAATCTTTGTAATGATTGCAATGATCTTGTTGGGTGTTCCCATAATTTCATTTAGTTATAGGCCTAAGGCATAAGGATTAATGAAATAAATAGTCGGGTTTTGGTTTTCTTCTGTTTTCCCTATCGTGTCTTTTCAGAGCAGTCTGCATTCTTCGGCTTATGTCTCTAAATTTGGATTACCAAAAATCATGAGAAAATTCTGGACAATTGTAGACTTCAATATCTTTCTCTGAGCGAAAGAATCACCTTTATATCTATTTTGTTTATGGAGATATGAAAATCACAAGGCAATGCATCTGTGCTGTTTGGAATCTGGAGTAGTTTCTGTTGTGTACCATTTTTGACCAAATTATCTATGGAATTTGGACAAGTGTTCTATAAAGAATTTGTGGATAATTTTATAAGTTTTTCAACAGTATAAGCTAAAATATTATTGGATTAATAGAATGAGAGTTACAGCTGTTTTACTGCACTGCTATTTTTCTGCTCGCGAGGAATTTCAGGTTTCTTGTTCTTGCCCATACACAAGAGTCTCATTGGGATGTCAGGACATCGTGATACTAGTTAGATCATCTAGAAGAAGGTGCAAGTTACCCTTTTTGTGTCCCCTAGTTTAATTTTCTTAAGGGTGGTAACCAAGATGAAGAATTTGTAAGATGAAGAATCATACGTTCTAGTTTGTGCAGCAGAAGCGTGGTGGTACCCAAAGAAGTGGCTTGTTCATTAAGTCAACTAAGGAAGCGTGAGTTGAACTAACTGACATGCTATTTGGAGTTATCCATTGCGGAGCATAAAAGTACTATCTTCTTGGAAGTAAAAGTGACATATAGGAGGATCACAAGAATCTACAGGACATCTTCACCAAGTTGGTCTTGAGCTTGTGATATCTTCGTTGGAATGAGATTGATGATGACTTGGAAAAGTGCTAACACCTAGAGAAGTAGCCTATCAGTTGGAATTGCCTCTGAGTTGTCAGGTGTGCACGCTGTGTTTCATGTTTCTCAATTAAAGAAGTGTTTGCGAGTACCAGAAGAGCAGATTCCTTTAGAAGAACTTGCTGTTAAGGAAGATCTCACATATGAAGAGTATCTGATAAAGATTTTACAGATGGCAGAAAGAGTTACAAGGAGCCGAGTTATAAAAATGTGCAAGGTACAGTGGAATCGATATACAGAGGATGAGGCTACTTGGGAAAGAGAAGAGGGTTTGCGAAAGTCTTATCCCCAACTGTTTGAGTAAGCAATCATCCAAATCTCGAGGAGATTTATCTTAAGGGGGATAGAATTATAACACCCTAAAATTTGCACTCTTCTAAAATAGCTAAATCTGATTTATTTTTGCAATTATGTGAGCATTAAAATATAGGAAAATAATAAATTTTGTGAAATTAAAATCAAATATAAGGTTAGTAACCTCTTGATGCATACATGTTGCTGCACTTTTGTTTTTATAATGATTGGTTTTGATCAAATTTGAATTTTTGAATTGGATACAAAATAAATTTGAAAATGGTTTGCTAAAACTCTAGAAAATAAAAAGAAAAAGAAAATTCTTTTCTTCCCCTCCCTTCCTCACATTCTGGCCTGCTGACCATTTCCCCGCTGGCCTAGCTTGCTCTGGCCGAGCCGACCCGCTCATCTCCCCCTTTTCCCCCTCCTCCTGCTTTCCTCCTGGGCCGGCCCACTCGGGCGGGCTGACAACCACCACTGTCGCGCCCCTTTCCCCTCCTGCTCAGCCGCTGACCTCCTGGGCCCGCATGTCGGCTCCGTCCCCCACCTCGCACGCCTGCGCCAGTCAAGCCGCAACCGTCGCTCCACGCCCACGTCTCGTGTCGTGGGAGCGTCTCCCCGCGCCTGGCCTCTACAAAAGGGAGCTGAACGCATAGCCGTCCTCCCTACTACCTCCTCACTCCAATTTCGCACTTGCCAGTGCACAAGGAAGCAACAACTGCCGCACCGAGGTCCGCCGAGATCCGCCATCTGCCCCTCCGCGTGGTTAGCCATCCCCGAGCCATGTTCGTCTCTGATTTTTGCCGTGGTGAGATTCGTCGTGCTCTCCTCTCTCTCCCCAACCTTTTACCTTGGCAAATGGTGGCTTGTATGGCCATTTTCGAGTGCGCCATGGAGCTCCTTGCCATTGGTCATGGCCGCCACCACACCAACCGCGTCCTCCAGCCGCTCTCTCGGTCTAGACGAGTTTGCCCGCACCCCCTCTCTCCCACGGTGCTCTTGGATGTGCCAACCGAGGCCCGTAGGCCGAGTTCCCCGCTCGCCGGCAAGTTCCTCACCGCCGGCCATGGAGCCCCACTGTGGCCGCCATTGTTCCGGCCGCCGGCCTCCTTTCTCTCTCCCTCCCATCTATTCTAATCCGTCCATCCGTGATCCAACGGCTCTGAGAGGCTGATACCCCTTCGCGGGACATTTTGCTAAAGAGATCCCCGAGTTTGGCCAAATAGAACCCGCAGTCCTCGGCCGTTTTAATTATTCCAAAATGGATTTTATTTAAATTTAGAAATAGTTCCTTCTATTTACAGAAATGCCACTGGATTTATTTTGCTCATAAAAACTTTGTTTTAGCTCTGGATCGACCCGTTCAAATTGTGTTAGTTTCGTAATTGCATAATCTATGTGTTAGTACCACTGTTAACCATGTTTGCAACTTTTAAATTTCATGGTTAGGTTTAATTAAATAAATTGCTACAGGAAACCCCATTTAAATCATAACTTTTGCGTTTTAGCTCCGTTTTTCGTGAACTTCGTGTTGACATGATCATAGCGAGACATAGATTCTTTTCATAAACATTTTATCTTGTTTTCTATACTGCTGGTGTATTGTTCTAATAATAGGTTTGATTGCTTTGCATGAATGTTCTTGAAATGTTGTATGTTGCCGTGTTGGTCGTGTTCAGACGGTGAGGAGAACGTAGGTGACCAAGAGTTCTTTGACGACCAGCAGGACTAGCAAGAGTTTGCTAACCAAGGCAAGTATAGCATAGGATCTACCTTGATGTCCTATTCACTTTTATTAATTACTCATTTGCATGTGTCTCATTTTGATACCCGTAAGGACATCCTAGTGATTGATTATCCTGTTCCTTGTCTCCTTTGGGTTATATGCATATGGGTAGTTTGCTAGCGCTCAATGTAACTGTAAATAATCTACATAATGAATAATGGTTCTATGGAACGAAAAGGTAAAATTTGCTTTTTAAAGAACTGAGTTATAGGGCGAAGGAGCAAATGACTTTTGATCATGATGCTCTCGGCCCTCCATAAGGACTTATCTATTGGCAAAAGTTGGGACTAACAGTGCAACCATGAGGGTCACATGGCTCTAACTTTAGCTCAGTAGTAGGACCTTTTCTTGCTTGTTAGAGGTTACCTTTATGGCGCAAAAGGGGCTTGCCACATTGGGTATAGGACTGCCTCTTTTCATATGTGTATAGCCGCGATGGACATGTGCCATAGGAAACAGGGGTTCCTACATCTGCCTATCGAGGAAACCTAGTGGCCCTAAATTGTTAGAGAAACCTATGAAATGGCTTCATAGCATACCCTACCCGCTCACCTTGGCAGTGATATGGGAGTAATTAACCCGGGCATATGGGAATCATGACGCATGGTGAATGTGCACAACCTCTGCAGAGGGTTACAAACTGTTATAACAGTCGTGCTCACTGGTCACGAGCGGCCCGGAAAACTAACAGAATAAATGGTTAATTATTTTTGTTCATTTATGAAGTTATATGATGATAATATGATACAATTGATTCTGATGTCTGATCATGTGGGATTAATTGGGGCTTAAGCATAACTTGATAATAGTTGATGATAAAATCTTGACTTACTAAAAGTGCTAACTGCAGTAAACCAGAGTCAACCTTTTTGAGCTTTCATAACCCCATGTTAATTTGTTAAGTACGAGAAGTACTTATGCTTGTTTTACTTTCAATATTTGGATAAAAATCCCCAATGGGTAATAGATGTCAATGGATATGAGGAGTTCCTAGAGGACTTTTAGGCTTGTGGTCAACCAGTTGACCGTCCTTGTGTTGGAGCTTCCATGAGAGAGCTACTTTCTTTTATTTTCTGCTATGTTGTGCAAGACTATGTTATGGTATTAATCGTGATGTAAGATACACCGTGATGATACTTTTGTAATTTGTCGACTTATGTGTGTGACTGATCCTTGGGCACACATGAGCTTTATGCATTCAATTTTATCCTTAAAATTGGGTGTGACAGACACCATCTAAATGAAACGCCAGCACAAGGTGCGCTACAGGGAGGCGTGCGCCGCTGAGACAGCTGTCCCCTCCTTCCTCGGCTAGTCAGAATCTCTGATCACCTTTGATCAGAGGGACCATCCCTCCCACGTCGCAAGATCGGGACGCTACCCACTCATCGTCGACCCTATCATCCGCAAGAAGCGCCTCACCATGGTACTGATGGACGAAGGCAGCGGCCTCAACATCCTCTACATCAACACCCTCGATGCCATGCGCATTCCTAGCGGGTTCTCCCTTCCACGGGGTAATCTCGGGAGCACGGGCATACCCACTCGGGCAGATCAATCTACCCATCACATTTAGCAAACAAGCCAACTTCTGCTTAGAGGTCCTCACCTTTGAAGTGGTGGACTTTCTAGGGTCCTACCACGCTATCTTGGGGCGTCCATGCTACGCCAAATTTATGGCGATCCCCAACTACACCTACCTCAAGCTGAAGATGTCAGGACCAAACGGCATCATCACTATAAGCAGTGCCTTCTCGCATGCCTTCACGTGCAACCATGAGCATTTCGAGCTCGCCACTATGGTCGTCAACTCATCCAAGCTCCCATGGCTCGGGGAGTCGTCAACCACAGCAGTCCTGGACTGCAACAAACCGACCTCCTTGATGGCCTTCCGCCCGCTCGAGGAAACCAAGGCGGTGGGTATCGACCCCACCGACCCAACCAAGATAGTGTGGATCAGGACCCAGCTCCCGACCAAATAGGAATGTGAGCTCATCGACTTCCTACGCACCACTCATGATGTCTTCACATGGCAGCCTTCTGACATGCCGAGCATACCATGGGAGGTCACCGAGCACGCACTGCGCCTCATCCTAGGCTCGAAACCCTCCAAGCAGGGCCTATGTCGCTTCGACGATGAGAGACACAGGGCCATAGGCGAAGAGATCGCCAAACTCCTGGTAGATGGATTCATCAGAGAGGTATTCCACTCCGACTGGCTTGCCAATCCCATTCTTGTTAAAAAGAAGACCGAGAAGTAGAGAATGTGTGTTGACTTCACTGGCCTCAACAAAGCATGTCCAAAGGATCACTTTCCTTTGTCGCGCATAGACCAGATAGTCGACTCCACCTCGGGTTGCGAGATCCTCTCCTTTCTAGATGCCTACTCAGGCTATCACCAGATCGCAATGAAAGAATCCGATCAGCTGGCAACCTCATTCATCACCGTATATGGTTCATACTGCTATGTGACCATGCCTTTCGACCTAAAGAATGCTGGTGCCACCTACCAAAGGTGCATGCAGCAATGCTTCACCAACCAAATCGACCCGCTCGATCAGCCTAATCAAGCCGAGTGACCGAAACCAACAATCGCCATCTATGTTGATGACATAGTGGTCAAAATAGCTCAAGCTTGTGACCTGATCGCAAACTTTGCCGCAACATTCACGAACCTCTAAAGGTTCAACATCAAGCTGAATCCCGAAAAATGTGTTTTCGGGGTTTCGAAGGGGAAGCTGCTTGGATACATCGTGTCCGAGCGTGGCATCGAGGCCAACCCCAAAAAAATCATGGCCATGTCCAACATGGGCCCCATATGCAACATCAAGGGCGTACAAAGGCTCACCGGCTGTTTGGCTGCCCTGAGCCGCTTCATCTCCCAGCTCGGTGAACGGGGGATGCCACTCTACAAGCTCCTCAAAAAGACAGACGCCTTCGTTTGGACTAAGGAAGCCTAGCAGGCTCTAGAAAGCCTCAAAGCATCCCTAACGTTGGCCCCAATCCTTGTCGCTCCTGAACGAGGAGAACCCCTCATTTATGTCATGGCAAGCAACCATATGGTGAGTGCTACCCTGGTTGTCGAAAGGGAGGAGTAGGGACACCAGCTCAAGGTACAGCGACCCATATACTTCATCAGGGAGGTGCTCACTGACCCTAGGGTCCAGTACCCCCAGGTGCAGAAACTCCTATACGCCGTGCTAATGGCAACCAGGAAGCTCTTGCACTACTTCATCGACCACGAAGTTACGGTCGTCACTTCATACCCGCTCGGAGACATCGTCCGCAACTACAACACTGCGGGGCGAATCTCCAAGTGGGCACTCGAACTCATGGGCCATGACATCAGGTATACCCCTCATACCGCTATTAAGTCTCAAGCTCTCGTGGATTTTGTCGCCGAATGGATGGAGGTCTAGTTACCGACCCCGCTCGTCACCCACGAGTACTGGACAATGTACTTCAATGGGTCCATAATGGCACCCGGCTCAGGGGCTGGAGTGGTCCTGATCTCCCTAGACAGGAGTAGACTCCGCTACGCCATCTGCCTCCATTTTTTGGCCTCAAACAACACCATGAAATACGAGGCCCTCATCAACTAACTACGCATCGCCATCGAGCTCAGCGCTACACGACTCTATGCTCGTGGCGACTCGGAGTTGGTCGTTGATCAAGTCTTGAAGGAATCCTCCTACAAAAGCCCCCTCATGGCAATGTACTGCCAGGAGGTGCGCATGCTCGAGGACAAATTCTAGGGGATCAAGCTACACCATGTCCCCCGACAGGACAATGATGCCGCTGATTTTCTCACAAAATTGGCTGCCAGGAGAGACCCATCGCCAAGCGGGATCTTCATCAGCCATCCACCCGCATCCTGGAAGGTCTGACCTAGACACACCCCGACGCTAGACCAGCGCCTAGGGGCTCCAACCCCGGCACCAAGCCAGCACTCATGGCCTCTGATCCTAGTACCTCCATGATAGTGTCACCCGTCGACGTTGTTGTATTGGCACTCGATCAAACCGACTGGCGAGCGCCGCTACATGCTTATCTCCTCAAGGAGGTTCTCCCACCCAAAAGGACTAAAGCTCGATAGATCGCTCGACGTGCCAAAACCTTCATCGCGCTCGGTGACGTACTCTATAAACACAGTCCATCAGGAGTGCTCATGAAGTGCATCCCCACCGACCAAGGGAAGCAGCTCCTCCTTGAGGTCCATGCTAGGATTTGTGGACATCATGTGGCCCCAAGGTTGCTGGTTGTAAAAGCCTTTCGCCAAGGTTTTTACTGGCCCACCGCGCTTAGAGATGTAGAGGAGGTCGTCCGCAGATGTGAAGGATGCCAGTTCTACGCTCGGCAAACACATTTGCCGGCACAAGAGCTCCAAACCATCCCCATCACCTGGCCATTCATGGTCTAGGGCCTCGACATGGTGGGACCCCTCAAAAAGGGCCCAGGCAGTTTCACTCACCTACTCATAGTAGTCGACAAGTTCACCAAGTGGATAGAGGCCAAGTCCATCACCAACATCCGCTCGGAGGAGGCAGTCAAATTCTTCCTCGACATCATCTACTGGTTCGGCGTTCCTAACTGTATCATCATTGACCACAGGACTAACTTTACTGTAAAGAAGTTCCTAGACTTCAGTGATAGATACAACATCAGGATCGACCAGGCCTCGGTCGGACATCCACGAACTAACGGTCAGGTCGAACATTCCAATGGCATGGTCCTCCAAGGACTTAAGTAACGCATCTTTGACTAACTCAACAAGTATGCCGAGTGATGGGTTGCAGAGGTCCCAGCGATCCTCTAGAGCCTAAGAATGACCCCAAACCAATCCACAGGGTTCACACCCTTCTTCCTGGCCTATAGAGCTGAGGCAGTGCTACCCTCTGACCTCGACCACGGCGCCCCAAGAGTGAAGGCTTTCGACCACGACCGAGCCACGGAGGCTCAACAAGATGCAGTTGACCTGCTCGAAGAGGCCCACAAGACGACCGTCATCCGCTTCGCTCGCTACCAACAAACCCTCCATAGGTACCACGAAAGGAAGATCAGAGGGAGGATACTCGAAGTCGGCAATCTCATACTCCGGAGGACCCAATCAACGAAGGAAAAACACAAGCTCTCTCCACCATGGGAAGGGCCCTATACGGTGACCGAAGTAATCCAACCGGGCACCTACCGACTAGAGGACAACAACGGCAACGTTCTCACCAACACTTGGAACATTGAACAGCTCGTCGTTTTTTCCCCTAAATTTGGTCTAAACCACTTTTCAGTCAACACTTGCCCCTATAAAGCACCCCAGCCTAAACGCTTTTAGCCTGGGTTGCTCGGGGGCTCCATAAGGGTACAATACTAAATACTACCTCTCATTTTTACTCTCTTTTTTACTGCCACATGGTAAACAACTTCGTCCTAGAATGGAAGTGCTTTTCTTTTCCTTTGATTACCCTATGTAACTTTTGTTCTTACTCCTAACCAAACGCACCCCGCCACGACCTACGGTTATGATCAGTCGAGCCGCGCGGGCCATGCCCAGGCTCTTAAAAAAGCTGCACCCTACGGAACTAACGGGCAGGTACAAAAAAGAAAGGTTAAAAAACAAAAGATATGCTAGGATAAAAACAAGGAACGGATAGTGATCCTATCAAAAAATAGTACTGATGTATTCATTGATATAAAAACTGTTCACACAGGGACTCACCCACGAACTCAACTATTACATTTTCTACTGCTACTCCAAACACTACTGCGGCCGCTCAATGACATCGTCTGAATGCTAAAGGAGAAACCACGGCACACGCCGCCGAACATAACCACCTCTGCTAGGGCCTCGCCCGGTTCTGCTCCCTTGACTTTAGCGAGCACAATGGGTACCTCAAGGGACCCACCCAGTTTTGCTCCCTCGACTCCAGCGAGCGCAACGGGTACCTCAAGGGTGTCATGCTCATAGATGCTCAGTAGAAGAGCATGGAGCTCCTAACCTTCTCATGCAGTCGAGGCAGCTCTAGTCAGGGATGCTGCTACCGAGGTATGGCCGCCATGGCAGGAAGAGATCTCATCAAACTTTATGAACTAGCCAACCTGAGTAGCTATAGGCGTGGAACCCTCCACCGGCACAATCCTGAGCAACTTCCCCTCCGACAAGGCTCGCTCGGTGAAGATCCACCGGAGAAAGTCCACACACGGCTCCATCCCAAAGAAGGCCTCGTAGATGAATCCAGCACCACCCCGAGCAGCCTCTATTCATGAAAGGATCTGTAAGTCCTCTCCCTCACTCACCCCCTCTCTCACTTAGGAACTGCCGCGGCATACATGCACTCTCGATGAGAAAGCAGAAGGAAGAGAGATAATAGTTGATGAACAAGCAAAGGACTATGATGGAGAGCCCTCTCCCTCCCCCTATTTAAGGAAGAAACACGGTAGCCGAAGAGGGGCAAAAGATCAGAGCAAAAAACTCTCCCCCTCCCCCATTCAATGCAGATGGGAAACGAGGGGATACACCATGACCGATGGGACGCACGCTAGCCGATGGAACAACACCGGGTCAAACGGAACGCCGCCTGGTGAGACAAAACGTGGCCTAGGTATGGCCCACCACTATCGCATGACTAGGCGCAAAAACCAAAGCAACACCACATGCAGGCTGGTCTCCACATCCCCAGGCAGGACTTGGAAAAACCCAAAATAGGATCTCCGCTAGGAGAGACCATCGGGCTTCCTAAGTCAATCGAACGGCTCAAAAAACGCACCGAGAGATAGGTAGGAAGCGAAGGGACGCCCCATGTAGGCCATGCCGACTCTGTCATGAACGACGAGCATGGGTCCTGGTTGGACATTTCCGACTAAAGCTCTCCAAACCCCATCACTCAAGTCATCAAGGTAAACACTACCAACCCCCTCTATTTCTTTATAATCATTTCATACATCCATACGCGCATTCATTCCAAACGCCCGTGCCTCCCGGACGATTTGGGCCTTGAACCACCTAGGGGCTCAGGAACTAAGCATCGCATGTGTAGCGAAATGCATCACAATGCTCCATGTTGTGTCATGAAGCGGCGGTTGCCTCGTTCGACATGAGCAACCAACAGAGCTAGGGGAGAAAAACATAGATGAGCCCCATGCGGCCCTCGCCCAGTCTGGCAGACAGGGTCATCCCAACCTTCTCGTTCGATCCTAAACCTCTTGCAAAGCCCATAGAATCTCCATCGAGGGGAGGCCATTAGGCCACTCGGGTCAGTCTCCAGAACGACCCAAGCATCTACCGAGTAGTAGGTAAAGGAGCAGTGGAATGTCATAAGAGGGCTATGCTGACCCTGTCACTAACGACGGACCCAAATTCCACTCAATCATACCCATTAGCGAACTCACCGAGCGTGTCACTCGAGCCCAAGCAATCGGGACAAGCGACAAAACTCAGCCCCTCCGGTTGTGAGGAACTGAGGACAGGGTAACGCACACAAACTCACACCGACCCCTACTAAAGCCCGATAGGGCTCGAGGGCTCAAGACACAAAATGCCTAGGTCTGCGACCCCGAACTTGCCCCATCCGGCTACACTTCGATCGCGCTCCAAAACAACCCAGGTCTACGACCCTGAACTTGCCCCATCTGGCTACGCTTCGACCATGCTCCAAAACAACCCAGGTCTGCAACCCCGAACTCGCCCCATCCGGCTATGCTCCGACCGTGCTCCAAAAACACCTAGGCCTACTGACCCCAAACACGGCCCATCAGGATCTACGAGCTCTGGCTCGCTCGATCCCAAAACTAACTAAACTAACTACCTCAGTTACGCGGGCCACACTAAGGCCAGGATCCACGACTCCAACTTGCCCAATCCCATAATGCGCACCAACACCAGCGTCCGCAAGCTCTATCTTGTCTGATCCCTAAAAAACTAACTGCCTTGCCCAATCCCATGGCACGCACCGATGCCAGGGTCCACAAGCTCCATCTCGTCCGATCCCTAAAAACAACTAACCACCTCGGATGCACAATGATGCCTTGGTTGACAAACTCTATCTCGACTAAAAACATGCACAAACATGCCCACTGGCAAACACCCCCCAGCCGGTTCTGCCCAAACCACCCAGGGGCTCGGGGGCTACACCCGCGGGTGCGCTCGCACGTACCCACCGACAAAAACAAAAACCTCTCGCATGGGCAAAACAAAAAAAAACCCAGACGGTTCTGCCCGAACCGGCCAGGGGCTCGGGGGCTACACCCGCAGGTGCGCTCACGCGCACCCGCCATCATGACAAAAATCCCCTAGATGATACCGCCCGAATCTCCCAGGGGCTCGGGGGCTCTTGTCGGGTTCATAAACCCAGGGTCCCTCGAGGACTAGCTTCCCCACAAAAGCTCGTCCCAAGCAGACAGCACGCAACTCATGGGCTAGTCCAAATACCTGAGCTTCAGGCCAGAGGAGTGATCCAATCTCTGACTGGAAGGCCAGACCAAGGAGGAACAGTGCCTGTTCACTAACTCCAGCCCACCTCTCTAATCGGAGCGCACACTTCAGTCTCCAGCCCACCTTCGGATAGCCTCTCTGACTAGAAGGCCTGGCCAAAAGCATCGCTTCCAACTTCGAATGGATCGGGGGATACGCCAGGCACCTGCTCACTATTCTTCTCCAACTAGCACAATTAGAGATGACTAGAACCAACCAACCGGGGACGCCCGCTCAGAAAGGACCAGGGAACAAACGGAGAAAGCAAGGCAGGGCGCGCAAGTCAAACCATGATGCTAGGACCATACCCTGTACACCTACAAAAACTATACTCTGTAGCTTCATTGGCACAAACAGTGTTGTAGGCATCGACATTTCCCCTACAGTATATATAAACTAGCATATAGTTTGTGTGTTATGAGCTTAACATGTAGAACTTTATTCTTAACCATTCATATAACATGTATGAGTATAGGTAGACCCATGTTGAGGGGGCGGTTCATCGTTCCTTCGGGTTTTCCCATGTCCTATGTTTGTCGATCCGTAAGGCCAGAGTCCTAGGGGGTATGGGTAGTTACTTAGTTCTAGCTCTAACCATGTATTTGTATGATGATCAACTATTCTTTGCACTGGCTATATTAGAACATGCCTGCTCCACTTAGGAATATTCTTTTATTCTTTGTTTTCCTTTTATCCTTGAGGTTGGCCCAGATGTGTGTCCACTATCCTTGAAATACCATTTTACCCCTATCATATACTATTGGTTTACTATGCAAGTATGTAATCTTGTTCATATCCATGCTAGGCTCTTATACCATGCCCTCCTTTGGGAAAATATAAATAATGATACCCTGAATACTCTTGGGTAGAATGCTACAATGATAGATCCGTGCACTTGCAGATATTTTCTGTAATCGTTAAGAACTATTGTGTTGGTGTTCCTTGGCGGCATTGCCAAGATTTTTTCAAATCTTAGTGATGGTGCTAAGAAATACCAACTAGCATTTCTGGTGCCACTACTAGGGATGGATTCTATCTCCAAACTTGGTAGTGATGCTAAGAAACACCAACAGTCGTCCCCAACTATAGTTACATCAAGCTTAAAATGCTCGGTCCTCATGGGATCATCACCATAGGAGGTGACCTTTAGTAGGCCCACCTTTGTGAATGGGAGAACTACGACATCGCGATAGCCGCATGCCAGCCCCTGAAGCCACGACTCGCTTGGGTGATGCCGATTAGTGTCGTGCCAGAGTTAAGGCCTAAGGGACAACCCCTAGGGGCTAGGCCCAAATGCAACTTCCCTATGCAATAGGGGAGCACAACCGTGGTGTGTGATGAGACCTATGATGACCCGACATGAGGATGACATGATCGATGAGCCCTGGAGGGTTCGTGACACAACACATTCCTTGTATCGATGAGCCGTGTGTTCTAGGCCACACCGCGCCAAACACCGTGGGAATCAAGGGCCATGATCAGCAAAGCGAACATCCAATGTTCATGTCAAAGTCACCCCAAGACACATGTTGCCTATCTAAACTTTTGTACATAATTATTCATGTGAATCTTTTCCTATGCCTATATATTGCAGTACAACTACCACGACGCATCAAGGAGGGCACATCGAAGCAACACTAGGGACACATTCCATCCTAAGTTACCCATGTTGATCAGTGTGTGTCATTTGACACGGCCCACTTGCGGAGGCTACACCACAAAGTATCACGCATCCTCGAGCCGCATGAAGCTGAACCCCTAGAGCTAGCTCTAGGCGAGGCTAAGCACCCGCACGAAAAGAAAGGGAAGGGAAGCACCCTCGTGACCCGAGGAAACAAGGTTGAAGAAAGGCACAATGCTGCCAAGTCTATCCTATAGACGCCATAGTAGCAAAAATGGAGTCACACCAGGCAAATCCTTGTGGGTCAATCCTCAGGCAGGGTTGTGTGACTACGGCATTCGAATGATCAGATCGTTGGCAATCACAAAGAAATGACGATGCACAAAAAGGTCAAAATCAAGAAGCAAAAGACACAAGCTAAAAATCACTTTATTAAATAAGTCCCTAGGCACAACCTAAGGCCCCTAGCCAGTGCTACGGAGGATGTCCTCCATGTTCACGGTAGGCACGACGGCGGTCGTGGTAGCGGCAAAGTCACCGACCAGCTTTGCCCGCTTCGCTGGCCTGGCATGGGCTGAGATCCTAGGCTCCACCCAGTGGAAGTCCTGGCCGATATAGAGCTACATGGCGGCAAGGGTGACGCTGGCTACCTACCGGACTCTCGCCACCACTGCACGCTCATGGTCCTCCATCAGAAGAACCTCCCAGAGGTGGGCTTCCTCCGTCTCATGTTGGGAGGCCACCAACTACTCCTCCAGGGCTAGCAACAAGATGATAAGAAGGTTAGAGGTTGTGGACGACAAACCAAATGACAAGACGCAGAGCACCCTTACCCATGATATGGGCCTTAGCATCAGCGACCACCACCTGCAAGGCAGCAGTCTCCCTCTCCATGGCCTTCAGGGCCACCCTGACGATGTCAAGGCAGCACTCTAGCTGGCTCATCTCATGGGTGGCATCAGAGTAGCACGGGTGGGCCTCGTCCGACATGCGAACGAGCTTGTGTAACTCCCATCGATCATTCGAAGATGACAACAATGATGATGATGAACCTGACCCCTCCATTGGTAGGGTCATAGCATGATGAGCATGGGATGACCCTCCAGCTGCTGATGCTGAGTGAGAGATGGCCCTAGAAGCGCACATGATCAATGCAGGTCCAACTTTAAACTCAGACATCATTTGAACACTCACCCCTGTCCATGCAGGCAAGCTCAGGGCACGGCGGTGGCCCACCAGCCTCTGGCGACTACTCCCATGGGCGCTTGCCGTGATCCATCAGCTTGGTAGGAAGAAGAAGCTGAGAGCGCACGAGCACGAGGAGGAAGTAGCAGAATAGGCACCCAAGAGTAGATGACTCTCCCACCATACCACCTCTCCTTATTTCTAGCCACAGAGACCAGTCATGGTGGATACCTCGATCGCACGCATGCTCGCTCGCATTTACTAACCATCTTGAAAATCCTACATCATAGGAGGAGTGATCAGAGGGAGCACAAAGTGGCAGTTGCCTCCTAGTAGAGAGAACCAAGTAAGCCTTACGCATTCCCACTCCTTCCATATCATTTTGATTAATGCTCCTGTGTTTCGTGGCACACGACTACACATGAGTGGGTGCCATTATGCCATGATGTGACTAGGGAGGCCAACCACCCCCTAAATCCATGCACAGAATGACCCACCGCAATCATGACCCATGTTGTGCTTAGGAAACCCACTCTTAGGCTAGTCCTTAAAAGACCTCAAGGCCACAAAGGGATAGGGGTAGGCTAAGATCAGCCCATATAGCTCTAATCGGTGGTGCAGAGCCATGCGACCATCTCTCTCTGTGCTCAAGTCGTCTGCTTCAAAGTCCCCTGGGTTGACCCCCTCTAGGGGGAGGCATCTTGCCCTCTGACCGCTGTGAAGGCGGTCGGGGACCAACGGTTTTGACAGCCAATGATTTATGGGATGTCTCTCGATGAGGCATAGCCAAACTCCACATCAATTAGGGAGGATATTCAGTCTCACTAGAATTACCCATCGACCCTGACGAGGCGCACCGCTCTGATCGCGTGGTTACGGTGGACATGCCTCTCCTCGTGTGGGGCGAAACCAAGCCCGCCTATCACAAGGCAACACAACCTCTTGAGGTCAGCAAGGACGCTAGGGAAAAGTGTAGTCAGGTCCCTATGACCCCATAAGAAGTCAAGGCTAGGCCACGACCAACTCCTCCCTATGTTCTAGGTCCAAGACCTAAGGCTAGCTCTAGACACTCACAAACCATCAGAGGTCCACGACCACTCTAGGAGAGATCGATGAAGTGGATAGTCAAGGTAACACAACAGTGTCTCCCTCATGGAGCAATACAAAATCCAAAACATGTTCATGGCTTGGTCATGTGGATAAAAACAAAAGGTCAAAGACCTACGAGCCAACGCACAATCATAGAAACCCTTACGACCATGCAATAATAGGTCAGGGAAACAACTCCTCGCATCATCAAGACAGAATGACCCTTGTGGTGACCCTAGATCGAAGCCACGACCCCAAAGCCATGGCTCTAGGGCTCGCCACAACCGCAAGGGAAGCCTAAGTGTTCATGAATATAGGAGCAGCCATGCCACTAAAACACCAAGGGCAGGCATCACCTCAATGGTGATGTTGATTGACAACCCAAGACTAAATGATGTAAAGGAAGCACGGACAATGAATTCCTCACCTGCTCCTCTACAGACTGCATGGCCTTGGGGACCGCATGCAGGAGGACTATGGCCATCCCTTCAACAACAAAGGGAGCCCGGCTATCATCGACAAGCGAAGCATAGTCGGGTCACCATCCTGATTCGTTCAACATGGATAGTGTGATAGGACTGTGCTACTTCGCCCTTCCTCTACTCTGCGAGTAGTCCCAAGAAGATGTCGAATGGACCTTTAGCAGGGTCCCGACATACCACCGGACTACATGTGAAACTCAGGGAGGAGCCAAAAACACATTTGGCCATTACACACTTCGAGAACACGAACCACCAAGGTTCAGGGCAAGAAGTGGTGATGGGGTAGCTGATCGATGTCGCGTATGACCTAACTCGGTGGTTGCTACCTCTCTACCCCTTGCTCACATAGGTGCTAGAAGAGACGACACCAACCTCCAGCCACTGCAGGCGAACCCTAGCGGGACACATGATTGGGACCTCAAGGTTCTCTTCAAATTTCTCTTCCCCTCTCTTAAACTCAACTTCTCAAAAGGAGCTAAAAGCGATACATAGACACAGCTGAAGGTGGTTTGAACTGTAAGAAGGCGCCTATTTATAGGACTAGAGGCGAACTGAGCATCTTGAGGCCCCCACACCACATGGTGCACCACGGGAGGGCATAGCCAATGTCAAATGCTCGTGTGAGGATAGGGAAATTGAGACCCTCCTAAGGACAGGGCCGGTACAGCGTTGACAAGACCACTTGGCCTTGCTGCAATGTTGAACGGTGCTGACCTAGGAGGAAGAAGGAGCTTGTGGTCAATTTCAGAATAAAACGACTTTTATCCCGAAATTGAGGGGGCATGTGTTAACACTGGATTTTGGTCGACTTTGGAGGATGACAGGTGGACCTGCATGCGGGAAGAAGGATATTCGGCAAACAAAATGAGCGGTCGGCTAAATACTTATGCGGTCGGTTACTCCAGAAGGCGGTGACTCCATTCGGGAAAGCAGAAGATGGTAGGCAAAGCCGATCGAAAAGATGAAAGTTGTAATAATAAAGGACTCTGAGAGTTTAGGGCAAGGAATCGTAGTTTTCAAGTTTGTTTAATAGTTCCTTTGTAAATCGTAGTCTTCTAGGACTCGTGTTTTATCTAGGGTATAAATATTGACCCTCGACCAAATCAATACAACCGGCCCTGTGCCAACCTTCGAGTCCTTTTGTCGTGTCGTCGAGTTCTTCGAGAGGAATCATCGATCCGTCGACCTCCGTAAGTTCCGACAACCTTGTTATCATGTTTAGTATCATGCGGTGGATTTAGACGTGATGCAAGTAGTCTTGTTTGTTTTCAATGGTCGTGCGGCGGATCTTTGTTTGACAATCAAGAAGTCTTTGCTTATGCTTTGTTTATGAGTAGACACCGTGCGGCAGGCGTTTGCTCAATATGCTTAGTGAAAGCAAGACAATTATCGGCTCTATTAGATACGGCAAAATCTAAATAGATTCATTAAGTTATCTTGTGTTGCATGTTTTAAATATTTTATATATTTGTAACACACTTCTGCCCAATCTAGATTAATATTGTTCGGCCCTTTTTATGGTTTTATTCGTGCTTCAATGATCATTGCTTTTCATATTACCTTTGCAAATAGATAACATGCTCATAATGGCTGAATTATTTTAATCTAGATTGTCACATGTTGTGGGTTCATGCCTGTTAATTACGTTTAAGCTTTAACGAAACTAGGTGTCGTGCGGCAGATGCAGGTTTTAGATTAGTTTAATCGTGTTTATTTGCATGTTCCTTCTTCATGGACCCCAACTCGGCTGGACTGCTGAGCTTGGTTATGCGTTAACTCATAATTAATTTCACTTGTTCAAACATGTCTTCAAATGCATATGCATTCAACAATCGGATTTTTACGTGTGCTCATTTTACGATTAGCTGAATGGTTTATAAACCTGTTGGCAGACAGCTTCCTATAGCTGTATGTCATTGTAAGTGGCTTCAGGGCCGTATATATGGAACTGTCTGGTCTCACCTGACATGTTCCGGTTTGGCATTTAACTATTTTATCCCTTGTTAGTTTTTCAGGTCAAACTGACTGGCATGTTTCCAGATCACGAAGCACCCGGGGGCCCAATTGAAGTCACGCTTTCCGGCTTGCTATGTGTGAGGCACAGTGCATCACATTTTGTGTCAACACACTTTTTGGCACGCCCAGTGGGACCATCTGTTAGTTCAAGATGGCGTCTGAGATCAATAATGATCATGTTCTGGATGTGAGCATGGCAGAATTGCCAGATAATTACATGGATTTAGTGCTACAAGCATGTGAGCAATACCAACGGAAGTGTTTGATGTCTTTTTCCAAAAACAAGAGCAATAAAGTGTTTCAAAAGCAGTCAATGCCAAGGGTTCTTCTTCCACATCAAACTGATTACACTGAAGAGGAGGATGCTCAGAAGATGGCAGCCCTGGTTTATAAAGCTATGGGAGAAACCATGACAAACCATCACACAGCTTTTCTGAATAATTTTCGGGCAATCATGATCAGTACTTTTGGTCCAATGGTTGATAAATACTTTGAAGAAAATGTTGGCCCACTCAGTGGACCGACACTTTTCAATGTTCCAAAGCATCAAGATAAGCCTGTTGGAAAAGAAATAGCATCGACTTCAAATATAGGTGGATTGACTCACACTGAAAAGCAATCTCATCCCACCTATGGCCAGGTAACATTTGGTACTACAGGAGAAGTACCACCTTCGGCTTATAGAGTTTCTCCAGCATCAAACAGATTGCAGAAGAATATGTATGGAGATGGGTATCAAGAATTTACTAATTACAATGCTATCAATGCTGTGCCAAATCCAAGGTATAGGAGTGTTTCAGGATTGCCTTCTGGAGTGCAAGTACAAGGAAATCAGGATTTAGACATTGATGTTTTGATGCACAGGATGGCCGATATGATGCAGAATCAGTTCGGTTTGAAGCCAAAAAATCAATCCTATTTATACAAGTCTCCTTATCCAGAGTGGTACAACAGAGTGGCGTTACCTCCAAGGGTGAAGCCTCCAATGGATTTGACCAAGTTTTCTGGTCAAGATGATACTAATACCATAGAGCACATCAGTCGGTACTTAATGCAGCTTGGAGAAGCTGCTTCAGATGAAGCTTGGAGGATTCGATATTTTCCTTTGTCTCTTACAGGACCAGCTTTCACGTGGTTCACATCTTTACCAGCTCATTCCATTGGTACGTTGGCAGAACTAGAGCAGAAGTTTCATTCATATTTCTACATAGGTACTAATGAGAAGAAGTTGGTCGATCTCATGAGTCTGAGGATGAGAACAAATGAGACACCATTGGAATATCTTCGCAGGTTTAGAGAGACCAAGAATATGTGTTATTCTCTGAATTTACCAGATGATCAACTACCTAGAATAGCTATAGCAGGAATGTTGCCGAATATCAGGGAGAAGCTGTTCGGCATGGAGTTTGATGATCTTGGCCAACTTGCACATCGTTTAGCAGCTATGAGTAATCAGGCCCAAGGATTCAAGAGAGATAATCGCTTTCAGAAGAACAATGCCACTAATGAGGTGTATCAAGGTTTTTCTGGAGGAAGCGACTGAGTATATTGATGAAGATGAGATAGCTGCAGCTGAGTTGAATTGGGCAAAGGAGCCTACTCAAGTTAGTCAACGCTGGTTGAAACAACAAAAGGGAACCTATGATTTTGATGTTACTAAGGTAGACAGGCTTTTTGCATTATTGATAAAGGAAGGACGCATCAAGCTGCCAGAAGGACATCCTATGCTACGTCCTGAAGGAGTGAAAGATAAAAAAGTATTGTGGCTTCCATAACACTAATTCTCACTCTATCAATGATTGCCGAGTGTTCAGAATACGGATCCAAAAAGCTATCCAAGAGGGACATTTGAAGTTTGATGGCAAGATGAGAATTGATGATCAGCCCTTTCCACAAAATATGATTTCTTTCTCTATGAATATGGTCTCTGCCAATGATCTCAAAGGTAAAGGCAAGATGAAGGTGTTGACTTCTGATAGAACAAAGGAAAGTGGTGCTGTTGACCCGGATCGGCAAGTCACCAGTAGAGAGCTGTAGCAACGAGTTCGGTTTCAAAATAGCCGAACCGAGAGAGGTCAAACTTCCAAACCCAAAGTTACATCACGTATTTTGCTAAACAAGTGGCAGAGAGAGCAAGAGAAAGAATACTATAAGAAGCAATGGTTTATGGAAGAATACCGGAGGTATGAGGAAGAGGTATACCGAAGGGAGCAAGAAGAATACATGACGGAACAAGAGCAGTCTCATTGGGGTTGTTCATTCTTTAGGCATTGTTGGAATGAAGGCTTGAGGTTGCCTGCTAGGAATAATTGTCCGGAGTGTAGTGCTCAGTACTCCGAGTATAGGCAATCTTGGGTCAACCGCCGTCCCGTCTATGAAAGACTTGGAACGAAGGTTCCTGAAGATGATCGGCGCTTAGAAATAGATGATTTTGAGAATCAGCAAAGGAAAAGATTTGCAGGTCAAGGTTGGATTCATGATAGGGTGCATGATGAAGGAGCTGATTCCTATAGATACGTATGGCAAAAAGGACAGTGGTGTCCTCCAGGTTTGAGGAAAAGTCAGAAAAGAAGAGTTCAACGGTTGAGGAATAGGGAGTTGGAACAGGAAGTTACCAAAACAAAGCAAATATGGCGTCCTAAGAAGAAGCCTGATGGATGTGGTCCTTCGGCTGATGCTTGCATGGCTTTCTTCCTCCCATCAGAGTTTATAGCTCCCGAAAGCCAAGATGTCCAAGAAGAGGTGTACTCTGATTTTGATGAAAGTGAATGTCAGGATTTGATGGCTCAGCTTGTATTAACACAGCAGGCTGTTTTTGACAAACCAATCAAGAATCGTCACTTGAGACCACTCTATTTAAAGGGATATGTCAATGGCAAGCCTTTAACTAAGATGTTTGTCGATGGAGGGGCTGCTATCAATATCATGCCTTATACTACCTTCAGAAAGCTTGGGATGACTAATGAAGAATTGTTGAAAACTGACATGGTGCTTAGGGACTTTGCTGGCAACCCTTCCGATACATGAGGTGCTATCCATGTCGAGCTGACTATTGGGTCGAAAACTCTGATTACTACCTTTTTTGTCATTGATGGCAAGGGGGCATATAGTCTACTCTTGGGCAGAGATTGGATCCATGCTAATTGCTGCATTCCTTCAACCATGCATCAAATTCTCATTCAATGGATTGGAGATGACGTTGAAGTTGTACATGCTGATGATTCGGTAAGTGTTGCTGCCATAGAATCTACCTACTGGGAATATGAAGGCATCGATTGTTTCTCTGGAAAAGTGTGGAAAGAAGGTCCTGTAAATGTTTTCAGCGAGGGCCAACAGCCGATCCAAGCAGTCGGTTCTCATAGTAATTTTTAATGGGAAATCCTATCGATGGCAACAAAGGAAAGTTGGGACGTGGTTTTATGTCGGCTGATAAGTTGGAAGAAATTGATGTTGGTGATGGTTCTAAGTCAAGGCCGATGTATATTAGTGCAAAGTTAGACCCAGAATATAAATCAAAGTTGATAGATCTGTTGAAAGAGTTTAAAGATTGTTTTGCTTGGGATTACACGGAAATGCCTGGATTGGATCGTTCCATTGTTGAACATCGATTACCCATTAAACCTAGATTTTGTCCTTACAAACAACCTCCACGGAAGAGATACAAAGAGGAGGTATTGGCTGATGTGAAGAAGGAGGTTGAAAGATTAATAGAAGCAAACTTCATTCGGCCATGCAAGTATGCAGAGTGGATTTCAAATATAGTACCGGTATACAAGAAAAATGGAAAAATGAGGGTTTGCATAGATTTCAGAAATCTTAATAAGGCCACTCCCATGGATGGTTACCTAATGCCTAGTTGCCGATTTACTAGTAGATGCAGCAGCAGGTTATGAAGTCATTAGTTTTATGGATGGTAATGCCGACTATAATCAAATTTTTATGGCAATAGAAGATATTTCAAAAACGGCCTTCGGATGTCCTGGTCATGTTGGTTTGTTTGAATGGATAGTCATGACATTTGGGTTAAAGAATGCCGGTGCAACTTATCAAAGAGCTATGAATTATATTTTTCACGAGCTGATCGACAAAATTGTAGAGATCTACATCGATGATGTAGTGGTCAAGTCTAGAAATCATGAAGGACATTTAGCCGATTTAAGAAAGACTCTGGAGTGCACAAGAAAGCATGGCTTGAAGATGAATCCAAACAAATGTGCCTTTGGAGTTTCGGCTGGTGAGTTTTTGGGATTTTTAGTTCATAAAGGAGGAATTGAAGTTGGGAAAAAGAGCATGGAAGCAATAGACAAAGTTGTGCCGCCAACCAATCTCACAGAATTACAATCATTGTTAGGCAAAATCAACTTTGTAAGAAGATTCGTATCCAATCTATCAGAGAGAGTTTTACCCTTTTCTCCTTTATTAAAGCTCAAGAAGGATCAAAAATTTGTATGGGGTGACATACAACAAAAGGCTTTTGATGAGATCAAGCAATATATGAAGGCACCACCTATGCTGGTACCTCCACAACTTGACAAGCCTTTTAAGTTGTATGTGGCGGCCGATAGCCTAACGATAGGATCGGCCCTTATGCAAGAATTTGAAGGAAAAGAAAGAGTCATAGCTTATCTTAGCCGAAAGCTGCTAGACCCGGAAACAAGGTATTCGGCTACAGAAAAACTTTGCTTGTGTGTGTATTACTCATGTACCAAATTTCGGCACTATTTGTTGAATGCCGAATGCGTGGTAGTTTCTAGTTTTGATGTAATCAAACATATGCTATCAATGCCAATTTTGAATGGAAGAATTGGCAAATGGATTTTAGCATTGTCAGAATTTAATTTAAGGTATGAATCGGCAAAGGCGGTAAAAGGTCAAATTATTGCCGATTTTATTACCCAACATTGGGATCTTTCTATTGAGGCGATAAGCATTGTGCCTTGGGCATTGTTCTTCGATGGATCATCTTGCAACAAAGGTGGTGGTGCTGGTATTCTCTTAATTTCCCCACAAGGAAAAACTTTTGAGTATGCAGTTCCTATTGAATTTCATGTTACTAATAATCAGGTAGAGTATGAAGTGTTGCTTAGAGGGCTTCAGCTTCTTATAGAAGTAAAGGCTGTTGCTGTTGAAATCTTTGGGGATTCTGAGTTGGTGATTAATCAACTGAGTGGTCAGTATGAATGCAAGAACAATGTGTTAAGAGAATATTATGAGGAGTGTAGAGAACTTTTGAAGAATTTTCTGGTAGTAACCTTGCATCATATCCCTAGAGAGTACAATGAAGAAGCAAATAAGTTAGCTCAAGCTCCTTCTGGATATCGAGAGAGTCGGGAAGTTTTTGCTATAGGAGAAGGTGTTTTAAATACTGATCAAGTAGATGGTGATTGGAGATATGAAATTACCAATTATCTGAAAGGTCCATCTCAAAAAGTTTCCCAAAAACTCAGGTACAAAGCTCTCAAATTTGTGTTCCTTGATGATCAGTTATATTACAAGTCCGTCGATGGAGTATTGCTAAAATGTTTAAGTCAAGAAGAGGCCAAGAAAGTGATGTATGAGGTTCATGAAGGATTGTGTGGTGCACACCAGTCAGCTTATCGGATGAAGTGGATAATTAGGAGAACTGGTTATTTTTGGCCGACAATGTTGGAGGATTATTTTGAATATTACAAAGGGTGTCACAATTGTCAAATATTCGGCAATATTCAAAAAGTTCCAGCGTCTGCTATGAATCCCATAATCAAGTCTTGGCCATTCAGAGGATGGGGTATAGATTTAATTGGTCAGATCAATCCTCCTTCTAGTAAGGGACACAAATTTATACTCTTGGCCACGGATTATTTCACCAAGTGGGTTGAAGCTATCCCTTTGAAGAAGGTAACGTCAGAGAATATGATCAGTTTTGTTAAGGAACATATAATTCATAGATTCGGGATTCCTCAAACTATAACAACTGATCAAGGAACTCAATTTACTTCTTTAGAATTCTGTGATTTTGCCAAAGATATGGGGATTAAGTTGTATAATTCTTCTCCTTATTATGCACAAGCTAATGGTCAGGCAGAAGCATCAAATAAGATTATGATTAAAATCATCCAGAAGAAGATTGATGAAAAACCAAGGAGATGGCACTTGGTTCTTAATGAAGCATTGTGGGCTTACTGAATGGCTTGTCATGGGTCCACTCAAACGTCTCCCTATGAACTGGTTTATGGGCATCATGCTGTATTACCATGGGAATTACAGTCAGGTTCAAGGCGAGTTGTGTTACAGAAAGAATTGGTAGAAGAAGATTATAAGAATCTGATGATGAATGAATTGGAAGATTTACATTTGATTCATCTCAAGGCATTGGAAAATATTGAGAAAAATAAAATACGCGTTGCCAAGTATTATAACAAAAGGGTTAGGCTAAAGCAATTCGCAGAAGGAGACTTGGTTTGGAAAACTATATTGCCAGTTGGAACAAAGGATAGAGCGTTCGGCAAATGGTCTCCAAATTGGGAAGGTCCTTTCTGAATAGTAGAATGTGTACCTCGCAATGCATACATATTGAAGACTTTATTTGGGGAGGAGTTTACCAAAGCTATCAATGGAAGATTTCTTAAGAAATATTACCCCAGTGTTGAGGTTGGTTCATGAATATAGATCAGAAAAGCCGATAAAGGGAAAATCGCCTTTAGCCTAAAAAAAATAATAAGACTGAAAATAGCCGATATTGTTCATATCGCCTTTAGCACAAAATAGCCGATGCAGTTTGCATTGCCTCTAGCACAAGAATGTTTATGCAAGACCGGGGGTTTTCAGCATTTTTCTGATGGTCGTAGGCAGAGTTTTGCCGAAAAGAATCAAAGAAATAAGTATTCTTCCAAAAGACAAGATTATTTATAGAAGTCCATCCTAATACAAACTACTCCTCAAATAACTTGTTGAGGACGGACTGGGGGTTTGTGGATTCTGCTAGGGCGGCGGCATGATCATCATAGACCTCTAGACGCTCATCGATGTCGTCGATCTCGTCCGGACATCCTCCAGCAAAGCCGACTGGCTGGAAGGAGTAGTCTTCGTTGGTTTGGGAGGTCATTGCCGCCAGCCTGAGAGAAGCGCCAAGGTGCACACCTTGGATGATGGCCTGATCAATACGGCCGTCCATAGCATCAAGGCGTGCCTCGGATGTCTCCCCCTGGGCATTCACCTTGTCGGCAATCTTATTCGCCGCCACCTTCAGGCGGTCATTCTCCATAGAAAGAGCTGGGCAGAAAAGAAAAAATGGGTCAGCAAGCGGGGGAAGCCAGAATGATAAAACCAAATGAAGATATCAAACCGGTGATGGCGTCGCAGAGTTGCTTCTGCTGGTCCTCCCATTCGGCTTGCTTGATGCCGAATCTCTTAGAGATGTCGCCTAGCTCCTCCTGGGCCTCGTCCCTCTCCTGGTGAAACTTGAGCGCTTCCTCGTGAGAGTATGGATGGTGTGCATCTGCTAGTTCCGTCGGGCCCCAAGGATTGGGATGATAGGAGCTTGAAGAGCTGGAGGATCCGGAAGAGCCGGATGATGGAGTTCCCAGTTGAGCTGCTGTCGCCGGAGGAAGGAGATGATATTGGCTAGAGCTGATGACCCTTATCCTGATGAATGAGGAAGGAAAAATCGAAACTAAGAGATGAACAAGAAAATCGCAAGGGGGCAAAAAGCCAAATCGTACCCACGGCACCGGCAGCACGATGCTCTGCTTCCTTCCGCCTCTCCGTTAGCAGGTTGCTTGCCACGGTCGCCACTGTTCGCCATTTGCTTTGGTGGAGGTTAGGGTTTTCTTCTGGAATGAATCAAACAAAGGAAGTGGAGGAGACAGATGTAAGTACGCTAAAACAGAGATAACAATGAAGGCTAACGGAATGGTCTATTTATAAGCCGAAGCAAAGAATCGTGGCGAATTCCACAGAGTCGTGGGGCGAGAATGTCGAACGATGGAGTAGGGTTTTCTCCTTTCAGCTGGGCCGCTACTGGGCTGGGCCACGCATGGATTAAGTCGGACATCGTTCGACTATCTCCCTGATTTGTTGGAGCCAGCATTGTTCGGCTATACCCTCACAACATTTAAATTAGGATTCGTTCGGCTATCGGAAGAATGGAGACAATCGGCTACATTCTAATTGAATAATTTAAGGGAAAATGGCCGATTGCTTTTTCAAACAAATAAAAATATGTAAACATAAAGTTGATTGATCAAGGGTCAAAGGATATCACACTTAAGTTTATTACAAGCCCAATGTCTACTTGTTCAGAAGCTGATTGATTGCCTCTATGGCTTCAGTCCTGATTCGGCTAACATTATCTAGCACTTTTTGATCCTCATCTTTAGAACTCTGGATGCTGGATAACTTAGTTTTGATTTGCTGATCTTCTTTGATGATCAAAGTTATCTTTAGTGAAGCTGCTTCTATGTTCTTTGGCAAATTAGCTATATGGGCCCTGTGAGACTGAATTGTGGCATTCAGTTCGGCTAGTTGAGCTTCTAGTCTGCTTTTTTCATCCTCCATGGCTTTCAGTTCAGGCTCCAAGGTTGTCAAGGAATTTCTTGTGGTCTAGATATGAGAGTGAAGATCTTTAATATCCAGCTTCTTCAAAGATCTATCCTTCTGCAAAGCAGTCCTCGAAGATATGTTCTTGGTTGCCCTTCTCACCATGGCAAAGTGGTCATCAAGATGGGCTGTAGATTCTAGGGGGGCCTTGACTTAGTTTTGATTTGCTGATCTTCTTTGATGATCAAAGTTATCTTTAGTGAAGCTGCTTCTATGTTCTTTGGCAAATTAGCTATATGGGCCCTGTGAGACTGAATTGTGGCATTCAGTTCGGCTAGTTGAGCTTCTAGTCTGCTTTTTTCATCCTCCATGGCTTTCAGTTCAGGCTCCAAGGTTGTCAAGGAATTTCTTGTGGTCTAGATATGAGAGTGAAGATCTTTAATATCCAGCTTCTTCAAAGATCTATCCTTCTGCAAAGCAGTCCTCGAAGATATGTTCTTGGTTGCCCTTCTCACCATGGCAAAGTGGTCATCAAGATGGGCTGTAGATTCTAGGGGGGCCTTGACTTAGTTTTGATTTGCTGATCTTCTTTGATGATCAAAGTTATCTTTAGTGAAGCTGCTTCTATGTTCTTTGGCAAATTAGCTATATGGGCCCTGTGAGACTGAATTGTGGCATTCAGTTCGGCTAGTTGAGCTTCTAGTCTGCTTTTTTCATCCTCCATGGCTTTCAGTTCAGGCTCCAAGGTTGTCAAGGAATTTCTTGTGGTCTAGATATGAGAGTGAAGATCTTTAATATCCAGCTTCTTCAAAGATCTATCCTTCTGCAAAGCAGTCCTCGAAGATATGTTCTTGGTTGCCCTTCTCACCATGGCAAAGTGGTCATCAAGATGGGCTGTAGATTCTAGGGGGGCCTTGAGAGTAGAAGGATATCTTGATCAATGAGTTCAAGGAGGTCTCTTATCTGATATGCATCCTGAACCAGACTAATGGTATCCTTGTTCAGCAGAATGATCATCTCTTTTAGCCGAGCCTGATTTTCCAGCAATAAGGTTTGTTGAGAAGTAATCTCTTCACCTTTTTCAATGATGTAGTCCTCAATAGAGAAGGAGTAGCTGGTGGTCAGTTTAGTGATGTTCTTCTAAAAGAAAAGAGAAGAAAAGAGGTGTTAGCCGATTGGGTGAATTTGCTAAAATATAGTGTAAGACAAGGCATTACTTGTTGAACTGATTGATCATCAGGATGGGTTATACCCTGGCTTGCTGGAGGGCTTGGCTGAATGTTCAGAAAGGACAAGTTTGGAGCTTGATGAGGAGAAGTTTCCCTTACCAGTTCATCTAATATTTCATCTATTCTCAATAAAGTAAATGATGATGAGCATAAGGGATAGATGTTATTTAAAAAAAGGAGAAAAAGAGAATTGGTTGAACGATGTTACCTATAGTCTCATCAGATTTATGAGCCTTTGAACCTTCAGCTTCATGAGTCTCTGAAGCTTCACTGTCATGGATTTCTTCATTTTTGGTAGAAATTTTAGGGGTTGGTTTTACAGCTGCTGAGGTACTGCCCAGTCTGGGAATTTCGGCTTGTGGCTGCAATGGAAGTGATGAATGTAGAGGTGGTCAGGTTTACTGCTAAGTGGGGTTGTTAACCTGATAGAGAATAAAAGGTCCATACCTTAAGAGATAATTTGGCTTTCTTGGTCCTTGGTTTCTTGGGTAAGAGAAAACTTTCAGGTATTTTCCTTTTGCTTTTTCCTCTTGAAGATGCAGCAGCTGAAGTAGCAGGAGTTCTCATGAGTGCCTTTAAAGGTACTGAATCCAAAGTTGCAGGGATTTTCATGAATTCCTTTAATTTTGGAGCATCAAACCCCAGAGCAGGCTTGGGACCAGCCGAATAGTACTGGATTGCTTTGGCTGGGGGAGTAGGCTCAAGATCCTGTGCATAACCAGATGTTAAAATAAGAAGTGAATTCAAGAGTAGGGAATGATGAGCATAATGAAATTACCTCACTATCAGAAGTAAAATCGGGCTGCAAGTTTTTGCATAAAGGATGAACTGATATATTGAAGATATGAGCATGCCATTCTTGCCACCAAGAGACAAAGAAGGGATGAGCAGCATCTATTAGCCCAAATAGAGATGGTTCGTATGTTGGCAATTCTCATCCTAATTCAAAGATTTTCTTAGCTTCCATTCTTTCTGTTATTACTTCCCTTGACTTTATGATTGTTGAGAAGAGGAATCTTGGGGGCAGCTGGCCACATCCTAATTGTCTGGCCACCATATTTGGATAGTAGAATTCATAGGTGGACTGCACTAACCTCCCATGATGAAATTCGGCTGGCAGAGTGCAAGGTTTGATAAAGGAGTTGAAGATCTCCGTGGATTCTTGACCTGAACAACCAATTTCATAGCTAAACTTGCAGGGCAAAGTCAAATTTTCATTTTCTCTGTAAGGAAACCAGAGCACATTGCCAAATCCTTTGAAACACAGCTTGAAGAAATGACCGGTGTCTATGTCAATGCTGATAGATGATGCTGCTTCCCCATAAGTCTGACAAGCCTTAACCTTTGCTGTACTGCCTTCAGCATAGTTAACTGAAGGGAAACTTAGATTGAAGAGGCTCACGGAGGTTATCTAATGCATTTATAGTTGGAGCCACATTTGAATTAGCCACCAGGGACCATTCACACAAGAGATTTCTCCACCTTGGCGCATCTGAAGAGTAATCTGATGCATCATATGATAAACAGACCCTAAGAGATATTTGCCTAGTGGGATCTAAGTGCCTGCAGCTAAGTCTTCAGCCATCACCATGTGATTCAGGGTTGGTTCATTGGATTTTCCACAGAAGATGAATCTGCATAGCCACATATTCATGAAGGCTTTCAACTCTTTGTCAGAAATGGTGCCAGATGCATTCATGTAGTTCTAGATGTATTTGACCCATCCACATCCAGAGCTGACGGCTCTTTGATTACTTTTGCTCTTGTACTTATAAGGGTATACTGGTAGTGACACGTTCAAGCCAGTCATCATGAACACGTCGGCTAGGGTGATGGTCATTATACCATGGACGAAAATGAAGGCATTGATGGTGTCAGACCAAAAATGGGAAGCTGCTATCAAAAGGGAATCGTTTTTGGGTGTTTCTGCTAAGGATAATTCCAGACAATGGCTGATGTCTTAACTTTCCCAGTGGCTGCTGCTTTTCTCCAGCATTCTCCTGTACCAATTCCGCCATCCAGGAATTGGGGGAAATGGCCAATTCTTGAACATGTTTGGCCATCGGTTTGGCAAGGTGATCCTAGATTTGAAAGGGATTCTTTGGGTTTCCTTCTCGATAATTTCAACAGGGTCAGGATTTCCCATTGGACCGAGGAAATAGGAATCGGGGTTGGCAGCATAGGGGATCAAAATCTGATTCTTGTATTCCTTTAAAGGGTGATTGAAATCAAAGAGGAATAAGCCAAAAGAAGAACGGGAAGATCAAGTGGAAATTGCCAAATATAAGTGAAGTTTACCTCTGGGATTTCGTCCTGGGTCGCCATTGAAGATTCGAAGTAGGTCCGAGGTTGCGCTGAAAGCTTGAAATCTTGGACGGTGGCTGCGGTGTTGAACGGTGCTGACCTAGGAGGAAGAAGGAGCTTGTGGTCAATTTCAGAATAAAACGACTTTTATCCTGAAATTGAGGGGGCATGTGTTAACACTGGATTTTGGTCGACTTTGGAGGATGACAGGTGGACCTGCATGCAGGAAGAAGGATATTCGGCAAACAAAACGACCGGTCGGCCAAATACTTATGCGGTCGGTTACTCTAGAAGGTGGTGACTCCATTCGGGAAAGCAAAAGATGGTAGGCAAAGCCGATCGAAAAGATGAAAGTTGTAATAATAAAGGACTCTGAGAGTTTAGGGCAAGGAATCATAGTTTCCAAGTTTGTTTAATAGTTCCTTTGTAAATCGTAGTCTTCTAGGACTCGTGTTTTGTCTAGGGTATAAATATTGCCCCTCGACCATTGTAATAAGGGTTCACAACCAAATCAATACAACCGGCCCCGTGCCAACCTTCGAGTCCTTTTGTTGTGTCGTCGAGTTCTTCGAGAGGAATCATCGATCCGTCGACCTCCGTAAGTTCCGACAACCTTGTTATCATGTTTAGTATCATGCGGTGGATTTAGACGTGATGCAAGTAGTCTTGTTTGTTTTCAATGGTCATGCGGCGGATCTTTGTTTGACAATCAAGAAGTCTTTGCTTCTGCTTTGTTTATGAGTAGACACCATGCGGCAGGCGTTTGCTCAATATGCTTAGTGAAAGCAAGATAGTTATCGGCTCTATTAGATACGGCAAAATCTAAATAGATTCATTAAGTTATCCTGTGTTGCATGTTTTAAATATTTTATATATTTGTAACACACTTCTGCCCAATCTAGATTAATATTGTTCGGCCCTTTTTATGGTTTTATTCGCGCTTCAATGATCATTGCTTTTCATATTACCTTTGCAAATAGATAATGTAACAGAACCGACCAAATCATAAGAACGTAAGTACAAAAACAATCACCGAAGCGATCAAATTCCTGTACTTAAGCTCCCATAATCCCGGTAGTCCGGAAATCACGAAGGATTTCAACCAACTCTTGACATACAAACCAAGATCGTAATGATTCAACACAACACATCATCTGTTACAACATTTCACAAGTAGCATTCGGATTACATCCATCAGAGTTGAATTAGAATATTACAAACCAAGTTTGAGTGTGCGGAAGCAACATAGTTTAGTACAAAACATCATAGTTTTCAAATACATTGCCAAGTCTGAGTCATGTCCCACAAAAGCATTATCAGGTACGAGAACTAGTAGAGACCGCGCCCAACGGTCTAGTCTTCATCCCCAGCTGGGAGAAGGCAGTACTTGCAGCAACCAAAGTAGAACTGGTCATCTGCAACAGGTGGGAGATAAACCCTGAGTACGAGAAGGTACTCAGCTAGACTTACCCGACAAAAACGAAAATAAGACACCAAGGATCATGCAAGGCTTTTCAGGTGGGCTAGCTTGACACAGTTGCATAAAAGAGCTTAAGATTATAGTAACCAATTTAAACTTAGCATCAAGCTTATCATTATTTACCTGTCCACTAGATTAGCACCTGTACTAGAGCACTCACTTATTAGGAGCAAACAATATTAACCATAGCAGGTATAATAAGGCTGTCATCATCATATCATCATTGCCGAACCATTATGTTATTAAGTGTATCTACATTGGAGATAAGCCCGTCAAGTTCTCACTAACCGGGAGAGACGGCGATTCGAATCGAATTACAACTCAGCTGAGGGGGTATTCCTAACTCTCACCCTGGCATACTTAGCAAGGGTAGCCGTGGGTTACCTTTGGTACAACTCAGGAACCAAATTCGCGGGTTCGATCAGCGCCAGCGCTCTCAGGGATTACCCTTCTGCCAGGACGATCAGGACTTTTAAATCACCTGCCCTTGGACTCACGCCTACGGCTCCCTTCCGAGGCGTACTTTATACTTATCGACTCCCGGCCTGAGTTGAGCTACTCGGCTTCGCGGTCGGTCTCCAGACCCGGCCAACTAAGAGAGAGGCATGCGTTCAACATGAACAGGAAAGGCTCCAAGAATCAGTCCTTAAGCGACGCAGACGGAGTCACTGCAAACCGGCAAGCCTCCGTCCGGTCTTCATTTCAAATTAAGACTGGTTCTTTTCCACGATAGCAAATATAGCCAACCGTGCCACATGTATATTCCTATATCTCGCAGGTGACAGGAAATCACCCGACTTCTACCGCAGTTTAAGCAGGGATAAGCACTACTCGAGCCTGAGCTACATGGGATTTAGGGTAACAATATCTGGACAAGGAATTGGGTAACCAATGCAGCAAGTGTTTGCATCCAACACCTAAACTTAATGCAACAATATATATATGTAACAATAATACTGTACTGCATTTCGGAAATTAGGAGGCTTAATATGCTCCGGGGCTTGCCTTTCACAAAGTTGCAAGGACGGTGATCCGGGCACTCAACGGCGACCTCGTCTGGCACTTCTCCTGAAGGCTGCTCCTCCTGAATCTCCGGTGTCGGCTGCTGCTGCTCGCTCAGTTCCTCGAATTCCAGCAGGGTTACTCCTTCCGGTACACCTATTGCATGCCGATGCAAAATATAAATATCATGGATGCATAAGGAATGACATGATGCTCATGATGAATGAATCACAGTGAGTGTTTACGAAAGTATCACTGGACACTCGTTTACCGAGTAGTTGGCTCTATTCAAATCACTTTAAGCATGTATCTACTTAACTTAAAGACAAGATCAACTTACCTAACTTGCATAACCTAAGGTAAAGATGCTCATCTTCAGTTAAAGGCCTAACACCTAGGAACATTACCACAACTTAGAAATAATAAAGGTATACATAATTTAACATTTAAGTTTCATATGCATACAAGTAGTCCCTTAATTAAATCACAACTAAAGTTCTACAACTCCAAATGACTTGCATGAGGACATTCTGGAAAGCTTATGAAATTCTCTACAAAACATTTGTAAACATCAAAGTATGATTCTTATGTTAACTAAATCAATTTCCAGCAAACCTAGAATCTGTCCAGAATGACGGGGTTACTAACTTAATTATTTAATGATTGTGCAAAAGCATACTTTGATCAAACCAAGTTTACCAACTTGTTTTGCATACCTAATAAACATCAGAAAGTATAGTGTCAACTTCTAAATAAATTATTTAATACCCTTTTCTAATTTATCTAGTTAATTAGGTGATTAAAGCAATATATAGTAAAACTGTTCAGAAAAATCTATAAAAATTACAGTAGCTATCTCATGCTTCACATAGGCCTACCATAAAAATTTCAAAGCCATTGAGTAAGTATAACAGTCTACACAAAAATGATAAGGCATACTGGCTTAAAATGGCATAATTAAGAAATCCTAATGAAAAGTGTCAAGCAACAGATTTCACCTTTTTCCTAGCATCATTCTAGCATAAGAATAGTACCCACCAAATTTTACCTTTACTGGATCTATAGAAAAATTATGAAAATTCACACAAGATCCACCCATTAATAAAAGGAAATTCTATAACTTAAAAACTACACATGCACTAGCTCTGAAATTTTAACCAGAGACTCTACTAAACCAAAATAGAGGACCCACAAAATTTCATAATTTTTGGACCACAGAAACTCAAGATAAAATTCAAACAAGTTTGCATGCTTCTAAAAACACATTTCAAACTCCTATTTAATTCATCCAATTTTTCTAAAACATGTGCTCATATAATATTTTTATTAAATACTAGACATGACCAGGAACTTAACAAAATTAGAACCATAGCATTTGGATCTATATACTAGGAGCTACATATTTTTCAAGATGTACATAAATCTGTGAAATAAATAAACAAAACAAATAAGGAAACAAAACTCAGCCACAGTTGGGCCGGCCCGAAGAATCACGGCGGCCCGCGACTCACGCGCTGGCGCGGCCCAACGCGACGTGGCCCACGCTGGGCTCCCGCCTTCGCCACGACGCTGACAGGGAGGGCCCGCTCGTCAGTGAGCGAAACAGGGGAGGAGCGACGGTCGGTGGCGTAGCTCGCCGCCGGTGGCTCCTCCGGCGAGACCATCTACGCTACGACGTTCGCCTTGACCATGCGCATCTAGTGGTGACCTCAATCGGTGCTAGGGTAGTGGCTAGAGGGGTCGGCGACTGACACGGCGGCGCACAGCCACGGCACGGCCGGCTCCGGCGAAGCTACGACGTCACGGCCTTAGTGACTCACTCACTGAGCTTCAGCGTCACATACAGAAGCTAGCGCAAGAAAGAAAAGGGGCGATAAGGGGCTCGAGCGGCACGGCCATGTGCGAGCTCGGCCGGTGGCGGTCATGGTGACCCGGTGGAGCCGCGCTCACGGTGAGAGCTACCTGTGGCGAAAATGGAGTGGCGGTGGGGTCAGGGACGTGGAGAAACTCACGAAGGAGCTGTGGTTCAGAGGAATCGGGCAATGGCGCTCGAGTTTGGGTGAAATTTGCTCGGCGGTGCTCGGTGTTCCGGTCGCCGTGCGCGCGGAGGAAGGAGGGGAAATGCGAAATGGGACGGCGACTCGGTGGGCAGGTACCGGGGTGGCTTCAGGACACGGCTGCGACGCCAGAACGTCCACGGCGCGTGGCCTGCGCACTCAGGCGAGCGGCGACGGGTGGCGCCACGCGGCGTCAAGACTCTGAGCCGGTCGGCCACGGCGACTGAACGATTTCTGAAAACAACGCGATTCAGTGTTTAGCGAAGGTGACTGACGGCACGTATTCGACGCGTTGGATCTCTTAAACCGTGGCGATCCAGGTTAAGTCGTAGTTAACAAAGTTGGAGATCTACATAAGTACTACAAGTTTGCTAATTGGAGCTCGAGCTAGTTTGGCTTGGTCAGTGAGATACAGTGCTCCAAACATCAGCTCAAGAAACTGAAATCTGCTTGGGACTTAGAAAAATTTGCTAAGTATGAAATCAGCATGTACATCTGACTTGTGGGCCATGTTTGAGCATGTTCTAGCCATTTTCATGAGTTGGTCATAAAACAACTTTTGTTCCTTGATAAATTAGCTACAACTTTTGTAAAGAGTGTACAGCCATGCAAAGCTTCCAAGTTGGACTTTTTAAATAGTCAAACTATGACACTCCTAGAGTCAATTCAAGTCAAACATGCAATCAAGGGCATTTTGGTCATTTTGATCTATATGAACAATGTCCAAACAAGTAACCTAAGTGTAGTTAAGGTGTAATAGACCATGATCAACCATTTTACAAAATTGTTATACCACTTCTAATGATCACATGTGATAAAGAAAGTAAAACAAGCAATTCATTCATATGTTGCAATGACATGTCTCACATGTTTCAAGACCTTGTTGTCATTTTATAATTGCCACATTACTACCATGTTGCCATGTTTCAAGGTATGAGAGTTTCATGTTGCATTCCCATGTTGCACTACTACCACTCTAAGCAATCAAGCATGAAACACATACAATTTAAAATGTTGCATACGTATGTTTCAATGATAATGGCATGATGACATGGATAATGCACATGTTTATGAAATGACATGCAATTAGTAGAAGCCAAACACCTAGGGTGTTACAGCCCTCCCCCCTTAGAAAAATCTCGTCCCGAGATTTGGAAAGCGTACCATTTAGTATAGAAAGTTGGATGATTTTCCTTTAAATAATCTTCCCGCTCCCAGGTTGCATCCCGTTCACTATGATTACTCCAAACTACCTTGTATAATTTAACTACTCGTGTACGAGTCACTCTTTCTTGAGTATCCAGGACTTGCACGGGCTTTTCTTCATAAGAAAGATCAGATTTCAAGTTGACTTTCCTTGTTGCTATTCTCTCCTCAGGAATACGAAGACACTTCTTAAGCTGGGACACATGGAATACCGGGAATATAGCTCCCATCTCCCGTGGTAGATCGAGCTTATATGCTACTCTTCCACTTTTCTCGATAATGCGGTAGGGTCCAACATATCGAGGCTCAAGTTTCCTTTTAATTCCAAAACGCTTGACTCCTTTCATAGGGGATACCTTCAAATACACATGATCACCTACTTCAAACTCAATAGGTTTTCTTCTCTTGTCAGCATAGCTCTTTTGTCTAGCCTGTGCGGCAGTCATATTCTTCTGTATAGTTCGGACTTGCTCTTCGGCTTCTTTTACAAAATCAATACCATAGAATCTTCTTTCTCCGGGTTCCACCTAGTTCAAAGGAGTTCTACACTTGCGGCCATAAAGAGCTTCAAAAGGAGCCATTTTGATACTTTCTTGATAACTGTTGTTATAAGAGAATTCAGCGAGAGGTAACCAGTCTTCCCAAGAGCCTTTGCAAGAGATAAGACAAGCTCTAAGCATGTCTTCAAGAATTTGATTAACACGCTCGGTCTGTCCTGATGTTTGCGGATGATAGGCAGAACTGCGGATTAGATGAGTGCCAAGATTCTGATGTAAGCACTCCCAAAAGCGAGCCGTGAACTGAGGTCCTCTATCCGAAACAATGGATTTGGGTACACCATGGAGACGTACCACTTGTTGAAAATAAATCTCAGCATAATTGTGAGGGTGATAGGTAGACTTGACCGGAATAAAGTGAGCAGATTTAGTTAGACGATCTACGATAACCCAGATGGAATCACAACCCTTTTTGGTAGTGGGTAATCCAACAATAAAATCCATGCTAATTTCTTCCCACTTCTAGCCAGGAATAGATAGTGGCTGCAATAGTCCGGGCCTTATGTGAATAGCCTTGACTCTGCAACAGTTATCACACCTTGCCACATAAGCTGCGATTTCTTTCTTCATCTTGGTCCACCAATAATACAGCTTGAGATCTTGATACATTTTACTGCTACCAGGATGGATGGACAATTTTGAAGAATGGGCTTCATTCATAATTTGATTTCTAAGTTCTTTATCTTTGGGTACCACAAGCCTATCATTAAACCAGAGAATTCCCTTGTCATCGACTTTAAAGTGCTTGGTCTCTTTCTCTTTCATTTTCCGCTTGATGTGAAATACACCCACATCCGTCTTCTGGAGCTCGATAATTCGACTTCTAAGAGAGCAATCCACAGTGATATTGTGGAGTACTACAGGATGAAGGAGGTGTGCCAGATGAAAGTCTTCACTAACTAAGGAATTGCAATGGGCCTTTCTGCTTAAGGCATCAGCAACCACATTTGCCTTACCAGGGTGGTAGTGCACTTGAAGGTTGTAGTCTTTGATCAATTCTAACCATCGTCGTTGACGCATGTTCAACTCAGGCTGCGTAAAGATGTACTTGAGACTCTTATGGTCAGTATAGATGTTGCACACATTACCAAGCAAGTAATGTCTCCAGATCTTCAGGGCATGAACGACTAGCGGCTAGCTCTAAGTCATGGGTAGGATAGTTGACTTCATGCTTTCGGAGCTGGCGTGAAGCATAAGCAATTACTCGACCCTCCTGCATAAGAACACACCCCAAACCGGTGCCACATGCGTCACAGTAGACATCAAAAGGCTTCTCGATGTCGGGTTGTGCCAATACAGGAGCAGAGGTTAGTAAGGTCCGCAAAGTGTGGAAAGCCTCTTCACACTTCGGAGTCCACACAAACTTCTCATCCTTTTGCAGTAGCCGAGTCATGGGCTTTGCGACCTTTGAGAAATCCAGGATAAAGCGACGATAATAGCCAGCCAGACCCAGAAAACTTCGGACTTCTGTGACCGTAGTAGGTGCCTTCCACTCCAGGACTTCTTGCACCTTAGTAGGGTCAACCGAAATTCCATCACCAGATAATACATGACCAAGAAAAGGTATCTTGTTCAACCAGAACTCGCACTTGCTGAACTTAGCATAAAGCTGGTTGTCACGTAACCGAGTTAAAACAATTCTCAGATGTTCAGCATGCTCTTCTTCATTCTGAGAATATACCAGGATATCATCAATGAACACGACGACAAATTTGTCCAATTCCGGCATGAATACAGAATTCATCAGGTACATAAAGTGTGCCGGAGCATTTGTCAACCCAAATGACATGACGAGGTATTCGAACAAGCCATAACGAGTAGAGAAAGCTGTCTTAGGTATATCTTCAGGACGAATTTTGATCTGATGGTAGCCAGACCTCAAATCGATCTTGGAGAATACCTTAGCTTTGGAGAGTTGATCAAACAGAATATCGATGCGAGGAAGAGGGTACTTGTTCTTGATAGTAACAGCGTTTAGGGGACGATAATCCACGCACATGCGTAGAGACTCGTCCTTCTTCTTCACAAATATAGCCGGACAACCCCAAGGAGAAGAACTAGGTCGAATCAACCCTTTCTTCAATAGCTCATTCAACTGACTCTTCAGCTCAGCCAACTCATTGGGTGGCATTCTATAGGGCCTTCGAGAAATGGGAGCCGTACCCGGAATGAGTTCTATCTTGAATTCTACATCACGGTCCGGAGGTAATCCAGGCAAGTCATCAGGAAAGACATCTGGAAACTCACAGACAACCGGTAGATCCTTAATGGCTTTGGCTAAGGTAGCATTGGCTGTACTGTGGATAGCAATATCACGAGGTAACTGCACTAGAAAACCTTTCTTATCCATAGGATCCCTCAACATAACCACACGGGTTGATGTATCGATCAACACTCCATTCCCGCTCATCCACTTCATTCCTAGGATTACATCGATTCCTACCCCCGGTAGAACTACAAGATCCACAAGGAACTCTCGATCCCCGATCTCAATCTTTACATCTTTAACTACTTGGTTAGTCATGATATTATTCCCAGCAGCACTAATACAATAACCCCCCTTGACAATTGTAATCACATTCATCTGATGCTTAGATGCAAAAGTAGAACTCACAAAGGAATGCGAAGCACCAGAATCAAAGAGCACAACTGCAGGGTGATCATTAACAAGGAACTTACCAGCGGTGACCACTTCACCAGCAGGAATTTCCTCCACTGTAGTATAGTGAACACGCCCCTGACGGACGTTTCCTTGAGCATTCTTGGGAGGATGGGGACATCTATTTGCCCAATGACCAGGCTGGTTACAGTTCCAGCATGGCCTGTTTGCTGGTGGAACATTGGAGCTACTCTGCCCAGATGTATTCTTCGGCAAGGAAATCGTATACCCCTTGCGGAAACCGGTTTTAGCTTGGTTCTTCTTCTGAGGTGGGCGGTACCGGACATTAGCATTGGGTGGACGGTACGGGGCCTTAGATACCATTGGAGCCTTGGACTAGGGAAGCACCAGCCTCAAAGTTCCTTTTACTGGTTCTTGGAAGCAGCATATATCTTGTCATTGTTCTCCTGAGTCAGAGTGTCACTGATAAACTCATTGAAGGTGACACACTTGCAGTTGCCCATTGACTTCATCAGTTTTGGGGGAAAGTCCCCTCTTGAAGCTAGCTATTCTCTTGGCGTCAGTATCGACGAACTCAGGAGCATATCTTGCCAGGTTGTTGAACGCCTGGAGGTACTCATTGAGACTCTTATTGCCTTGGGTGAGCTTCATAAACTCAGTATGCTTAATGGCCATGAGACCAGGAGGGATAAAGTGTCCCCTGGAAGGCTGCCTGGAATTGGTTCCAAACGATCTCAATGTTAGCAGGGAAGGTGGTCCTGTGATGGGTCCACCAGATGCCTGCAGGGCCTTGGAGCTGGTGTCCTGCATACGTAGCCTTCATGCCTTCAGTCAAACGGAGCAATCCAAATCTTTGCTCTATCGTGCTCAACCATTCATCCGCTTGTAAGGGTTCTTCTGCCTCACGAAAGATAGGAGGCTTCGTGTCCATGAAGTCCTTAAAACTACTGTACTGGTTCGGCTCGGGTCCCTGGCGGACATGCCGATCCTCACGGTTAGCCATCTGGTGCATAGCCTTAGCTAGCATGCGCTGACTTTCCACAACTATCTGCATTAGCTCAGCTGGTGTGGGCGGTGGCGGAGGTGGTTGTTCCTCATTTCCCATGCCATGACCGCGACGAAGGTTATGAGCCATCTGCAAAAGGTATAGCCAATGAGCACTGACGATGTGGAAATTTTTGTAGATGAACTGTATGATTATGCCAAACTGAGTCCATTAGAGGGAATGCATTTAATAATCAACAGAGGCACAATCATTCATCACAATCACCCAACTCATCAAGCGCATCAATTGACATATAAATGCGATGAACTTAACCAACAACGAGATCCATAGACCGCAAAAGGCGAAATTCATCAAATGCTCACATACGTGGAGCATAATACGTTCGATAGGTTACATCCAAGCCATAGTGGTTCCAACTTACATCAAAGGTAACATAGGGTTCGATATTACATCCCAACGATTAACTTGCTACAAAGTTACTCGTTCATGCATGAGGAGCATCAAAAGACTAGATCTAGCGCATTAGCTCAGTAGTAAGCTAAACTACGCATCGTCCTCAGAGTCAGTGTCGAGGATCTCTCCTCCATCTTCGTCACTAGGAGGCTCTAACTCCTCATCAGGTGGAGCAGTCCTCAGGTCCATTGACTTCCATGTCATCATCACCTTCAGCCATGATGACACCAGAACCCATCTCATCCTCATCAGGTGGCAGGATAGGGTGAAGTTGATTGTGCAGTAGGTGAACCTCCTCATGGAGATTGTCATTGTACTCTTCTACAGCTGCCAACTGCTGCTCTAGCTCAATCTGCCTCGCTCTCAACACATTCTCCTCATGCCAGGCTTCATTCCGTTGGTTCAGCATGTGAACCAACATACGCTCACAGTTGCGGTGAGCAACTGTCAACCTCTGAACCTCTAGGTTCTCCTGATCCCGTTCCTGCGTGACTTGCTCCAAACGCTGCTGAACTGTAGTCCTTTCAACAGTCACCTGAGCCAGCTCTGCCCTCAGCCTTTCAGCCTCAGTAGGCTCAGGACGGGGCTCACGAGGAGCTAAACGGTGACGAGGCGCCCTACCTCCAGCGGACTTACGAGCAGTGCGTTTCGTGCGCGCCATCTGTAGCAAAAAGTTACAACGTAAGGGGAGAATCATTTAAGGGATACGAAATTTAATTAGTCAGGACAATCACTTTTAAAGGAGGGAGTAATGCAAGAAATGCCATGTATGCTTGAACATGATGCATGCATGATCCGTACATCCTCACAAACCTAGAAAATTTAAAGGCTAGCGAAATATACGGTGGCATACATACGTTCTCTCGTATACGGTAGCTAGTCGATCTACAACGATACGTTGTTAGTGTACCTACAGAAAATTTCATTTCAGCCCAATAATTTCCCAAAAAGCATAGAAAACAAGCAGTAAACTAAATACTTTCATACATACATCCCCTGATGCATATACTCTAGTATCACAGCTACCCGTCAGAGATACCCATAATTAAGTACTCATCATAGATACATGATTAAACATGTAAGTATGCGAGCAACCACAACTACTCTCCCCTAGACCGACGGTTGGACGGTCATGCTCTCACAACTCACACTTACCAGAGCGTAGAGGTATTTTGATCCATACATTACCACCCAAGCGGATGGCATCCATACAATAGCACGTCGTATGGACGACGAAACAGAAACAAGCAGGAACCCCCAAGTTAGTACTTTAATAAGCCACCTAAGAGTCCTTATTTGGGCATAAGGGATATGACCACTGGCAATACTTAGTATTTAATTTAGGATTTTCACAAATACTTTTGTTTTAAATACACAAATGACGTGTTTAGTGTCAAATCTTGCTCTGATGCCAGCTGTAACAGAACCGACCAAATCATAAGAACGTAAGTACAAAAACAATCACCGAAGCGATCAAATTCCTATACTTAAGCTCCCATAATCCCGGTAGTCCGGAAATCATGAAGGATTTCAACCAACTCTCGACATACAAACCAAGATCGTAATGATTCAACACAACACATCATATGTTACAACATTTCACAAGTAGCATTCGGATTACATCCATCAGAGTTGAATTAGAATATTACAAACCAAGTTTGAGTGTGCGGAAGCAACATAGTTTAGTACAAAACATCATAGTTTTCAAATACATTGCCAAGTCTGAGTCATGTCCCACAAAAGTATTATCAGGTACGAGAACTAGTAGAGACCACGCCCAACGGTCTAGTCTTCATCCCCAGCTGGGAGAAGGCAGTACTTGCAGCAACCAAAGTAGAACTGGTCATCTGCAACAGGTGGGAGATAAACCCTGAGTACGAGAAGGTACTCAGCTAGACTTACCCGACAAAAACAGAAATAAAGACACCAAGGATCATGCAAGGCTTTTCAGGTGGGCTAGCTTGACACAGTTGCAGAAAAGAGCTTAAGATTATGGTAACCAATTTAAACTTAGCATCAAGCTTATCATTAATTACCTGTCCACTAGATTAGCACCTGTACTAGAGCACTCACTTATTAGGAGCAAACAATATTAACCATAGCAGGTATAATAAGGTTGTCATCATCATATCATCATTTCCGAACCATTATGTTATTAAGTGTATCTACATTGGAGATAAGCCCGTCAAGTTCTCACTAACCGGGAGAGACGGCGATTCGAATCGAATTACAACTCAGCTGAGGGGGTATTCCTAACTCTCACCCTGGCATACTTAGCAAGGGTAGCCGTGGGTTACCTTTGGTACAACTCAGGAACCAAATTCGTGGGTTCGATCAGCGCCAGCGCTCTCAGGGATTACCCTTCTGCCAGGACGATCAGGACTTTTAAATCACCTGCCCTTGGACTCACGCCTATGGCTCCCTTCCGAGGCGTACTTTATACTTATCGACTCCCGGCCTGAGTTGAGCTACTCGGCTTCGCGGTCGGTCTCCAGACCCGGCCAACTAAGAGAGAGGCATGCGTTCAACATGAACAGGAAAGGCTCCAAGAATCAGTCCTTAAACGACGCAGACGGAGTCACTGCAAACCGGCAAGTCTCCGTCCGGTCTTCATTTCAAATTAAGACTGGTTCTTTTCCACGATAGCAAATATAGCCAACCGTGCCACATGTATATTCCTATATCTCGCAGGTGACAGGAAATCACCCGACTTCTACCGCATTTAAGCAGGGATAAGCACTACTCGAGCCTGAGCTACATGGGATTTAGGGTAACAATATCTGGACAAGGAATTGGGCAACCAATGCAGCAAGTGTTTGCATCCAACACCTAAGCTTAATGCAACAATATATATATGTAACAATAATACTGTACTGCATTTCGGAAATTAGGAGGCTTAATATGCTCCGGGGCTTGCCTTTCACAAAGTTGCAAGGACGGTGATCCGGGCACTCAACGGCGACCTCGTCTGGCACTTCTCCTGAAGGCTGCTCCTCCTGAATCTCCGGTGTCGGCTGCTGCTGCTCGCTCAGTTCCTCGAATTCCAGCAGGGTTACTCCTTCCGGTACACCTATTGCATGCCGATGCAAAATATAAATATCATGGATGCATAAGAAATGACATGATGCTCATGATGAATGAATCACAGTGAGTGTTTACGAAAGTATTACTGGACACTCGTTTACCGAGTAGTTGGCTCTATTCAAATCACTTTAAGCATGTATCTACTTAACTTAAAGACAAGATCAACTTACCTAACTTGCATAACCTAAGGTAAAGATGCTCATCTTCAGTTAAAGGCCTAACACCTAGGAACATTACCACAACTTAGAAATAATAAAGGTATACATAATTTAACATTTAAGTTTCATATGCATACAAGTAGTCCCTTAATTAAATCACAACTAAAGTTCTACAACTCCAAATGACTTGCATGAGGACATTCTGGAAAGCTTATGCAATTCTCTACAAAACATTTGTAAACATCAAAGTATGATTCTTATGTTAACTAAATCAATTTCCAGCAAACCTAGAATCTGTCCAGAATGACGGGGTTACTAACTTAATTATTTAATGATTGTGCAAAAGCATACTTTGATCAAACCAAGTTTACCAACTTGTTTTGCATACCTAATAAACATCAGAAAGTATAGTGTCAACTTCTAAATAAATTATTTAATACCCTTTTCTAATTTATCTAGTTAATTAGGTGATTAAAGCAATATATAGTAAAACTGTTCGGAAAAATCTATAAAAATTACAGTAGCTATCTCATGCTTCACATAGGCTACCATAAAAATTTCAAAGCCATTGAGTAAGTATAACAGTCTACACAAAAATGATAAGGCATACTGGCTTAAAATGGCATAATTAAGAAATCCTAATGAAAAGTGTCAAGCAACAGATTTCACCTTTTTCCTAGCATCACTTCTAGCATAAGAATAGTACCCACCAAATTTTACCTTTACTGGATCTATAGAAAAATTATGAAAATTCACACAAGATCCACCCATTAATAAAAGGAAATTCTATAACTTAAAAACTACACATGCACTAGCTCTGAAATTTTAACCAGAGACTCTACTAAACCAAAATAGAGGATCCACAAAATTTCATAATTTTTGGGCCACAGAAACTCAAGATAAAATTCAAACAAGTTTGCATGCTTCTAAAAACACATTTCAAACTCCTATTTAATTCATCCTATTTTTCTAAAACATGTGCTCATATAATATTTTTATTAAATACTAGACATGACCAGGAACTTAACAAAATTAGAACCATAGCATTTGGATCTATATATTAGGAGCTACATATTTTTCAAGATGTACATAAATCTGTGAAATAAATAAACAAAACAAATAAGGAAACAAAACTCAGCCACAGTTGGGCCGGCCCGAAGAATCATGGCGGCCCGCGACTCATGCGCTGGCGCGGCCCAACGCGACGTGGCCCACGCTGGGCTCCCGCCTTCAGCACGACGCTGACAGGGAGGGCCCGCTCGTCAGTGAGCGAAACAGGGGAGGAGCGACAGTCGGTGGCGTAGCTCGCCGCCGGTGGCTCCTCCGGCGAGACCATCTACGCTATGACGTTCGCCTTGACCATGCGCATCTAGTGGTGACCTCAATCGGTGCTAGGGTAGTGGCTAGAGGGGTCGGCGACTAACACGACGGCGCACAGCCACGGCACGGCCGGCTCCGGCGAAGCTACAACGTCACGGCCTTAGTGACTCACTCACTGAGCTTCAGCGTCACATACAGAAGCTAGCGCAAGAAAGAAAAGGGGCGATAAGGGGCTCGAGTGGCACGGCCACGTGCGAGCTCGGCCGGCGGCGGTCATGGCGACCCGGTGGAGCCGCGCTCACGGTGAGAGCTACCTGTGGCGAAAATGGAGTGGCGATGGGGTCAGGGACGTGGAGAGACTCACGAAGGAGCTGTGGTTCAGAGGAATCGGGCAATGGCGCTCGGGTTTGGGTGAAATTTGCTCAGCGGTGCTCGGTGTTCCGGTCGCCGTCCGTGCGGAGGAAGGAGGGGAAATGCGAAATGGGACTGGCGACTCGGTGGGCAGGTACCGGGGTGGCTTCAGGACGCAGCTGCGACGCCAGAACGTCCACGGCGCGTGGCCTGCGCGCTCAGGCGAGCGGCGATGGGTGGCACCACGCGGCGTCAAGACTCTGAGCCGGTCGGCCACGGCGACTGAACGATTTCTGAAAACAACGTGATTCAGTGTTTAGCGAAGGTGACTGACGGCACGTATTCGACGCGTTGGATCTCTTAAACCGTGGCGATCCAGGTTAAGTCGTAGTTAACAAAGTTGGAGATCTACATAAGTACTACAAGTTTGCTAATTGGAGCTTGAGCTAGTTTGGCTTGGTCAGTGAGATACAGTGCTCCAAACATCAGCTCAAGAAACTGAAATCTGCTTGGGACTTAGAAAAATTTGCTAAGTATGAAATCAGCATGTACATCTGACTTGTGGGCCATGTTGGAGCATGTTCTAGCCATTTTCATGAGTTGGTCATAAAACAACTTTTGTTCCTTGATAAATTAGCTACAACTTTTGTAAAGAGTGTACAGCCATGCAAAGCTTCCAAGTTAGACTTTTTAAATAGTCAAACTATGACACTCCTAGAGTCAATTCAAGTCAAACATGCAATCAAGGGCATTTTGGTCATTTTGATCGATATGAACAATGTCCAAACAAGTAACCTAAGTGTAGTTAAGGTGTAATAGACCATGATCAACCATTTTACAAAATTGTTATACCACTTCTAATGATCACATGTGATAAAGAAAGTAAAACAAGCAATTCATTCATATGTTGCAGTGACATGTCTCACATGTTTCAAGACCTTGTTGTCATTTTATAATTGCCACATTACTACCATGTTGCCATGTTTCAAGGTATGAGAGTTTCATGTTGCATTCCCATGTTGCACTACTACCACTCTAAGCAATCAAGCATGAAACACATACAATTTAAAATGTTGCATACGTATGTTTCAATGATAATGGCATGATGACATGGATAATGCACATGTTTATGAAATGACATGCAATTAGTAGAAGCCAAACACCTAGGGTGTTACAGATAACATGCTCATAATGGCTGAATTATTTTAATCTAGATTATCACATGTTGTGGGTTCATGCCTGTTAATTACGTTTAAGCTTTAACGAAACTAGGTGTCGTGCGGCAGATGCAGGTTTTAGATTAGTTTAATCGTGTTTATTTGCATGTTCCTTCTTCATGGACCCCAACTCGGCTGGACTGCTGAGCTTGGTTATGCGTTAACTCATAATTAATTTCACTTGTTCAAACATATCTTCCCATGCATATGCATTCAGCAATCGGATTTTTACGTGTACTCATTTTACGATTAGCTGAATGGTTTATAAACCTGTTGGCAGACAGCTTCCTATAGCTGTATGTCGTTGTAAGTGGCTTCAGGGCCGTATATATGGAACTGTCTGGTCTCACCCGACATGTTCCAGTTTGGCATTTAACTGTTTTATCCCTTGTTAGTTTTTCAGGTCAAACTGACTGGCACGTTTCCGAATCACGAAGCACCCGGGGGCCCAATTGAAGCCACGCTTTCCGGCTTGCTGTGTGTGAGGCACAGTGCGTCACATTTTGTGTCAACAATAGCAAAGCTAGCTTGAGCCCAAACGACCGAGGCCCAACTAAGCTAAGCGGACTGGGCCAATCCTTGAGGCCGAGGTCAGCCATGACCCCTCCCTCCTACACTAGTCGCATGATATACAGTAGCTCATGACCTCTCACTATCTCGACCCCTAGGAAAGGACCAGGAGAGATTGAGCCCACCATAGTGTGCCTGCTCTGATAGGAGCAGGCACGCTGCATTGACCCAGCAAGGACCGAGGGGACAACGGTCATCTTGGTCTAGTCAGACACTATCCCTGCAACACATAGCGTAGACAAGACAACACCACCAAGCGATGACAGACAGTACGGGGAACCACCGTCCAAATATGGCCCAACAAGACGCATGTACAATCCTACCCACTATAGGATGGGATCCACAACGATGGCCTTGACTTAGAGGCCACCAAGCCAATGTGGGCCATGACCCTAAAGCCTAGGATCGTAGCCACCATCTCCACCACAGCAAGACAATCGATGACCTGGGGGTGGCTATCTACTCTTGTGCAACGCCCCCAGATGATTAGGAGGCGATGATGAAGACCATGATGAACCCACGTCACATAGGATGGCTAGCGAAATACCACCATACCCATAGTGCCGCCATGACTAGCACTGTGGCACCACATCATGCCATGCAATGACATGAGCTTAAGACCATGATGACAGCCACGCTAGGACGTGCACCGCAAGACAACATTACTTGCAAGCCAAGTTAGCTAGGTCCCCTCCCTCAGGCTCGCGATCCCTCGGTCAGGAGAACCGCTTTCTTTGTATATGACCTAACCCTAGACTCTATATAAGGGCAACTAGGGCATCCTCCTCATTGAAACCAGATCTCCATTCTCTCTAGGCTCTTGAAGCTTTCCTTTGAGCAGCCCTTCTCCTAGCTCTAGGTCTCCTACCTCTTTCACCATTCTTGCACGCCCATTGTAAGAACTTTAGAAAATTCAAGCGAGGAACACGCACTTGATCATCTCTGAGACTGTACGTAGGGCTCTCACCTAAACCAGTATAAATCCTCATGTCATTTGGATGCTACCATTATCTTCCTAGAGTAGCGTGGCATTCCTATAAATTTACTAGTCCAGTTTACAAAACACCGACAGTATCCGTTTATGAATAGTAACTATTGGTTTGACGATAAGTACATCACTTTCATCCCCACTTGACACTAAGCATGCTGCTCTCATAGTCATGAAACTAGGACAATCCTTTATTATGTGACCTGCCTTGTCATATATAGCATGGATGTTGCCCCTTTATCTTGCCTTTCTTGTTCCCATGATTCTTAACTTTTCCTACCCACCTGAAATAGTCAAAGCTTGATCACCCGAGAATGAAGATTCTTGTGGCTTCTTCGAGGACTCTGCCTCGAAAAGATATGCAACTATCTTGTTGAAGTTCAAAGTAGTTTTCCACAAGAATATTCATCACTAACTTCTTCCACAATGATGGTGATGATGAAGCCAATATGACAACCTTATCATTCTCCTCAATTTTCTCATCCACAGTAACCAGCCACGCGATGAGCACTTTTGTTGTGTACTCCCTCTGTCCCAAAAAGAGGGTCATTTTAGCGCTCAAGCAATGTCCCGCAAAGAGTGTCGCTGGGAGAGTGGGAGCCTGTCTTAGTAGGTCCTACACCTATCCTGCCACAACTCAGCTAGCTAGTCTGTTGCTCTGCTTCACCACTCACCACTAGCCCATCCAACCAGCAGGCTTGGCCCTTGTTTAGTTCTCCAAAAGTGCACTATGCAAAAAAACGATTCCCTGTCACATCAAACTTGCGCTACATGTATGAAGTACTAAATGTAGACGAAATCAAAAACTAATTACACAGTTTGCTTTAATTTTGCGAGACGAATCTTTTGAGCCTAATTAGTCAATGTTTGGACAATAATTCACAAATACAAACAAAATGCTACTGTGGAGAATCATGCACTATGCAAAGTTTGCGGGTGCAAACTTTGCCGAACTAAACGCACCCTTGAAGGTGGAGTAGTAATGATTGTGTGTATAGCTACATAGGGGTATACATGTTATTTTCACCCTTCCTTGGTACTCCCACCAGAAGTCCAAACGTCTCTCTTTAAGGGACAGATGGAGTAGTTTGCTAACCACAATACCTTCTCCTATGGCCATCCATGCCATAGATTTGTACCCTCTTCGAGATCCACTTGCTCGCTAGTACTACGTGCTCGATCCCACCACGTTCTCCTTTGTTCCAACACCTCTACAACCATTAGATTTTGCAATGGTCTTTGTAGGCTTACACTTCATAGCAATTGAGATTTGAGTACCTGCCATTGACGAGATGACTTCCTTCTGATCAGGATATTTACCAAATCTCCCCATGGTTTGCGCCACGCTTAAGATTTCCTATCACTTGGCATCATCCATCTAAATATTTTTCATAATTACTTTCCTTCACAAGTAACTCGCATGACTCCATGCCTTAAAGTGATAAGCCACAACCTTGGAGTTTTAGTGACCTCACAGACATTAGATTCTTCTTCAAGCCCGGGATATACCGAACTCCCATCAGTGTGCAATTTGTTCCCTTATATGCATCTCCAATGTAACTGAGCCCACCTCAGTATTTGCATACTCCTTGCAATCGACTAAGTGAACAATTCCATTTGCCGGGTTTAGAGATCCTTCATCAAACATCTTCCTCACTGAACATTTATGGAAACAACTTCCTGAATCTAGTATCCACTTATGAATAGTACCTAGTTTATTGATGATAAAGTAGGTCACTTTCGTCCCCGCGATATGTAAAATTGACAGGAGAATGCAAATTCAAATATGGTAGAAAATTTAAAAATATTTCTTTGGGTGATTCATTTTAAACAAGCTCGCTCTAAAAATGCATTTTTAGTAGAGGTTGGCTAAAGCCTACCGACTCCATAAATGCATATCTAAGGATGGTTACAAGAAACTTGTTAATCCGTGACGGATTCTTGGTGACGGATTTACAAATCGTCACTGACAGACACAATTTGTGACGATAATTTATTTTTCGTCATGGTTGTGCACCAGTGGATATTCCTGGCCCGCTAACTCGTGACGGTTTTATCCGGATCATCACATTGTATGATTTGAAATTTGTCATACTCTAGTTAGCCTAAAACAATATAATAGGCCCGCCATCAATATTTAGTTTAAAGAAAAATAAAAAATGTGATTGCAAAGAGAATCAAACCCAAAAGACGATTTGTAAAACTATTTGAACAAATTAATTTTGTTACTTTGTTACATGTATATGATCCATGTGGCAAAACTAAAAATATTCTCCATATATATGGTGTGGATGGGAACAAAAAAATTCTATAGCATGTGGGGCTTGAACCCAGCACCTGTAGTAAAGTAGCAAAATTTCTTACCATTGGAGCTACCAGTTCTATTTTTCTAAATGTGCACTTAAGTATTTTTATTTATTTACTGGCCCAGCATTCAAGTCGACGTTGCCCATTCACTCGAGTTGCCCAGCATCCAGTTGGCGTGGCCCATTATTGCATTTATTTCGTGCTAAAATTGAGAAAAGAGGTCATTATTTCGTGCTAAAATTGAGAAAAGAGGTACAGTTATGACTTAAAATAATATATTTTTCCATCCACCATCACCAAAACTGGTTCTCTAGGACATATGAGACCCAATATAAAAATTTGGTACCGTTTCGGATCATTTCTGGGGAAGCCCAAGTTCAACCCTCAATACGGTGTTCCGCCGCGCAGAAATTCATTTAAAGTGTAGAAAATAGCAAAACATCTCCAGAAAATCTGAAATTTAGCGTTTCCTCACTCCGTGGCTTGCATGAGCTTGAGAAAAAGTATGAGGGACATTACGAGATCAAAATGCACAAGTCATGTGAAGACCTACGAGTTGCGGTCAGGGCTTGTCAAAAATGACGCAGGCACTTTGTGAAGCATGTACATTACCCATAGTCCAAATAGGTTCATTTTTTTGCATGCATGCATGCCCAAATCATGGCCCTACATGGAATCTTAGATTTATCTGATCAATTTCGACCACTATTGCATTTATTTTGTGCTAAACTTGAGAAAAGAGGTCGAGTTATGACTTAAAAATAACATATTTTGCCATCCACCATCACCAAAACTGGTTCCCTAGGACATATGAGACCCAATATAAAAATCTGGTACCGTTTCAGATCATTTCTGGGAAGCCTCAGTTCAACCTTCAATTACGGCGTTCCGGCGCGCAGAAATTCATTTAAAGTGTAGAAAATAGCAAAACATGTCCGAAAAATTTGAAACTTAGCGTTTCCTCGTCGTGTGGCATGCACAAGCTTGAGAAAAAGTTTGAGGGACATACGAGATCAAAATGCACAGGTCATGTGGAGACCTAGGAGTTCCGGTCAGGGCTGGTCAAAATGACGCAGACACTTTGTGAACCATGTACATTACCCATTGTCCAAATAGGTTGATTTTTTTTTTGCATGCATGCATACCCAAATCATGGCCCCATGCTGAATCTTAGATTTATCTGATCAATTTCGACCATAATTGCATTTATTTTGTGCTAAAATTGAGAAAAGAGGTCAAGTTATGACTTGAAAATCATATATTTTCTATCTACCATCACCAAAACTGGTTCTCTAGGATATATGAGACCCAGTATAAAAGTTTGGTACCGTTTCAGATCGTCTCTGAGGAAGCCTCAGTTCAACCTTCAAATATGGCATTCTGCCACACAGAAATTCATTTAAATTATAGAAAATAGCAAAACACCTCCGAAAAATCTGAAACTTAGGGTTCCCTCGTCCTGTGGCATGCACAAGCTTGAGAAAAAGTTTGAGGCGCATACGAGTCGAAATGCACGAGGTGTGGAGATCTGGGAGTTGTAGTCAGGTCCTTCAAAATGGCCATCTACTTTGTAAATCAGGCGATTTTTAGCCTAGGTCCATAGATTTTACAATAGTGGCACCTACTCGTTAGGAACCATCAGTGTTAAAATAGGCACCACTAGAGAAATCGTCGTTGTACTAGTGAAGACATCCAAAAATAGGCATGTGTCTTAGTTTACAATAAAAAGATGTATTCTATTGCATTTCGTTGATTTGATGCATGTGAGGAATAGCTAGATGGATGTTTGATCAAGGGGGTCATTCCAAATCACGCTTAATCTTCTCCATAGATCATAACACTTATAAGGAAGCATTGGCTTGCAAAACTTTTGTGCTAAATAAATCATTGTCGTTCCGTATGTGATATATTTAAAAAATATCTCATAAATAAAGATTATGATTTTAGTTTGGAATTATTCCAATCTTTAATAAATAGTTTGGAATTATTCAAAGAAAATATTTGTTATCAAAATTAAATTAACAAATTATAATTTATAAACATGTCAATTGTATCATTCTCTCGGCCGGCCCATCTTCAGCCCACTATCAGTGTCTACATAACAGAGGGTGGGAAACCCTAGCCCCATTCTCTCGGTGCCTACCGTCGCCGCCGCCGCAGTCACCCTTTTTGTTCTCACCGCCCACCTCTCCCTCCCTCCATTCCTCACCACCCTAGCCACTCCTTCAACATCTGATGGCACCAACATGGAGATTGAGGGCGGCGTGGTCGAGTTGCCTAGCGTGCGCAAAGGCTGAGGCGGCTAGGCAGATCTCGCCTCCCTCTCCCTCACGGACGGTGCTGGAGGGCAGATCTCGTCTCCTCCCCCCTCACCGACGGCGCCCAGGACGGATCTCGCATCCCTCTACCTCACCGACGGCGTTAGGGGCTGATCCCACCTCCCTCTCCCTCAACAACGGCGTCGAAGGCGGATCCCACCTCCCTCTCCCTCACCGACGGTGTCGAGAGCGAATCTTGCCTCCATCTCCCGCACCGACCATGGTCAGGGCGGATCTCGCCTCCTCCCTCTACCTCACTGATGGCGTCGAGGGTACCGCAGGGAGGCACGCGAGCACGCGCGCTGTTCACAGGAGGCACTACTGCGAAGGCCTAAAGCAGCATGGGCACGCGGAGGCTGAGGCTGAGGCCAACATGGCCTAAGGCGATGCTGATGATTTCAATTGTCTGCTCGGCAGCGACGAGCTTGGCAACGAAGTGCAGAGGGCTCAGCAGTGGGCAACGGAGGGCTGCTCCAGGCTGTTTGTCTGAGCTTTTTGTGGCTTTACTTTCTTTAACAGTACTGTGACAGCGCCCTTTGCGTTTTTCCTTTTTGGTGTGCAGATGGTTGCAGTGAAGCAGCTCGGTCAAGATGAGAGCCTGCTGGTGTAAGATTACATGCCGTTCGGAAGCCTGCAAAGCCATTTGCTTAGTAATTTATTCTTCCACTTCCTGTTGTTCTTGTTTAGTGTAGTAGCTAATTGGTGCACTGCAGTGTACTTTTGGAGTCGATGAATGTCAAGAGCCTATCCATTTTCTTTTTTTGCAGATTACAGACGTCAATGCCTGCCTTTTTTCCCCTTTGATTTATGATGATAGTTATCTGCTTTTGATTCCTTGTTATGCATTAGATAGATACTTGCTCTAGTGTTTAAGGCGAAATGGGCTCTAGTGTTTAAGGCGAAATGACAGACAGATCTTGACAACCTGACCCCTTTTCTTGTCTGATGATACCTATGTATTTCTCATTAGTTTCAAAATTTAATAAGTTTGTGTTTCTATGCTATAGTAAACATTACAGAACTTGTCTTTGATACATTGTGTAAAAAAACCCACTAACTGGAGATAGGCATGTATATCTCATCTCTATACTGTTATCTGTACACATGAGATTTTTCTGATTGAATTGGTCTCACATTATATAGTCTGATGGCATGTAATAATGGAATTTTGTTGGAGTTCACTTAGCCACAGGTACTGTTTACTGTTTACTGTTTCTCTTATTACAGTTCAGAATAAGTTGCTGTAAAATATATAGAGTAGAGCTGATGGGTAATGGTGTCTTGTGAGAGTGGGTCTTTGATGTCTTGGATACATTTGTAACTATATGTACGTGTGTACTTTGTGATGACTTGGCTTTTGGCAGTGAATGTTACATGTACCATGATAGTCTAAGTATGTTTTCTAGTGATCTGCTTACTAAAATCTTTATGAGACATGTTCCTACCTCTTATTTCTAACTTGCGTGTGCAGGTACAGATTTGATAAAGTCTAGCTTTTTGTTTGACTTTGGTGTGCGTTTGAATAGTAATGGACCTAGGATGTGAGACTTCGGTTGTATTTAAGATGTGCATCTTTTGCCGCTGCTACTGGTTGCATTTTGTCGCTGCTGGTGCTTGCATTTTTGTTGTTGCTGCTGCTGCTGCATGCATGCATTTTGCCGTTGCGGCATGGATTAAGATGTTGGAGTTGTATGTATTTTTAGAATCTCTATTTGTTGTAAAGTGAAAGGTTGAATGGAATGTTAGATGGAAACTTATGTAATCTGACATTGGATGAAAATTTATGTGATATGTTAGATGGAAATATAAGATTATTTATTTGATGTGCTGCTACAATTATTATCTGTAGCACCCAATTTTAAAAATAAAATCAGATACACACTATATGTGAGCCCAGAAAGTAAAATCTCACATATCTCTACAAATAGAGGTAATATCAATAGACAATGCTTAATATATAACATACTTAGTATAAAGGATATAACTTTAGACAGCAAACAATAGAAAGACAACTCTGATCTTAGGGTGAAGACTCTAATTTCACAGGGACAACTGACTTGATCACAAGCTTAACTTCTTTAAACTCTTGTAATCTGGTACCTATTCAGATTTTTTATTCAAATAATTAAAAAGTAAAACAAGTGTAAATACCTGTCGTACTCAACAAATATAACATGGGGTTTATGAGGCTCAAAAGGCTGACACTGGTTTAACTGTGATTAGCTTTTAATGAGTCATGATTTTAAGCAGTTGAGTAGCATCAAATTTATCATAAGCCCGTATAAACACATGGTCAGGTAAACATGAATAATAAATAGCAAAAATAATAATCATAAGTGAGCATCAGTATCATTAGTGTTCATCATCTATTCTGTAAGGGTTTCAAGGTCGCTCGTAATCATGAGCACGGCTGTTATAACAGTTTTAAATTCTACAGAGGTTGTACACTTTCACTGTGAGTCGTGATTTATCCTTTCGCCCGAAGTGATCAGCCTCTTGACCCACTACCAAGGAAGGTCGACAGAGTTCACTATAAAGCCTTTCAAAGGTCCGTCTAACAAGTTAGGGCCGCTAGGACTTACTTGGCAAGCAGATATAGGAACCCCTTTCGAATGGCACAATTCCTTCACGGCTATACACATAAAGGTAGAGGTTGTCCTATACCCGACTCGGCAAGCCCTTTTTGCGCCATAAAGTTAACCACTAACCAGTTAGAAAAGGTCCTCATACTTGACTAAAGCCAGAGCCATATGATCCTCACAGTTGTACTGTAAGTTCCGGATGATCACTTACAGATAAGTCCTTAGGAAGAGGAATCTAGAGCACCATAATAACAACCCAATGCGAAAAGCACTCTAATCGGAGGTATAACGAAAAAATTATGAATTAAACAAGATTTTCTTTAATAAAATAATAAATTAAATCTAACTTTGAATTTCAAAAGTTGAAAACATGTTTAATAGTAGGATGAACACGTAGACTACGCAATTACGAATCTAACGCAACTTGAACGGATCAAATCGGAGTTAAAACAAAGATTTTATGGCCTAAATAAAACTAGTGATAGAACTGTAAATAGATGAAAACGTATTTTGGATCTAACCCAAGAAACTACATTTTCAAAAGAAGAAAACATATTTTGAATATAACAGAGAGAATCTACGCTTTCTGAAAGAGAAAACGTATTCTACAGCCAACCGACGGAAACTATGCTTTCTGGAAGAGAAAACATATTCTAGGAATACGCTTTGGACCGCGGGTTTGAATCTACAAACGTGCGGGGGTTCTTTTGCAAAACTACCAGCCAAAATGGTACCGGTGAAAATCGGCCGTTGGATCAATGATGGACGACTGAGAATAGACCAGAGAGAGAGAGGACCGATGGCGAGCTGGCGGCGACGCCATGGCCGGAGACGGGAAGCTCGCCGGCGCAACTGGATACCGGCCTATGGGTCACGACAGCACGAAGCGAGGGCACCAAAAGACAGAGAAAGCGATGGATGGAATGGACGGAGGCGGCGCGTGGCTCGGGATGGCGGAAGACGGACGACGGCGCTAGGGCTTCACAGCGGCGCTGCGACTCGGCAAGGTAGCGGCTTTGGTGAGACTTGATGGAGAGGAGGCGCGGTGCGGGGAGTCGATATTTAAGACCAGGGAGACATGGGATGCACGCACACGGGCGGAGTCAGGGCGGCGCGAGGTCTGGGAGGAGTTCGGTGGGGACACGTGAGGAAGGCGACGTGTCTGACAGAGCGGGCCCACCTATCAGTGAATCAAGGCGCGGGAGAGAGGGCGCAGGCAACGTGGCTACGCGGGCTTTCGGATGCTACGGCTAGGATGGTGCGCGCGGTGGGCCGCAGGGAAAGAAAGGGATGAAGTGGGCTGGTGGCTTGCTAGCACAGGCCACGGGAGAGTGAGGGTAGCTGCTGGGCCACTGCGGGAGGAAGAAAGCTGGGCCGAGAGAGAGCTGGATTGGGCCCGCAGGATAGAGGTGAGGGAATGGGCCACGGGGAAGGGAGCAGGCCGAGCTGGGCTCCTCTAGGGAATTTGCAAGTAATTGTTTTGTAGTTCAATAGGGTGCAAGACGTGAATTGGACGAAAGCGACATGATGATCCCACGATCAACACCATAAGCAAGACCCTAGAAGCATAAGAGAAGACCCAAGATATCAAGCATAGTCCAAGCATGAAGATAAGAACCAAGCCGGACGCAAGATCACGGAGAAACGAGCTCAGCAGAGGTGACCGGACGCGGCCCTTATAGGGACCAGACGCGTTCGATCAGTTGCTCAGCAATAGCAGGTGTCAGCAGCTATGACCGGACGCTGAGCGAAGCAGTGACCGGACGCACCGATGACACTGTTCTTCGTCATGGTAATGTTTTCAGCGTGACCGGACGCAGCAGCACTAGATGACCGGATGCACAAAGTACAGCGGCCGATTGAGTCCAGAGAGGTTCTAGAGCAGCACCAGCGCGACCGGACGCGTCTGATCGAGTGAGACCGGACTTGGCCCAGAGTCCGATCAACGCGAGCTCTCTAACGGTCGAGACGACCGGACACGTCCGGTCAGGACAACAGCAACGTTCGGTTAGTAGCAGAAAGCTAGGTTTCACCCCCCATGGCTACTTTCTCGGTGGGGCTTATAAATAGACCCCCCAACCGGCCATTTGAGATGTGGAGAGCTAAGGAAACATGCCAAGGGTGTTGATACATCATTTTAGTGATCTCCACTTGCATAGTGTTTAGTGATTCATTAGGTGATTAGCGTATGTGCTTTTGCGAAGTGCTTAGGTTGATTAGACCACCGCTTATGCGCTTGCTCTAGGTTTAGGCCTAGTGTTTAGTGAGGTTTGCATACCTCTTACCACTCGGTGCTTGCGCGCACCATTGTTGTACATCGGAGGGGCTTATAGTCTTGTGAGATCACACCAACCGCGTTTGTGGTGTGGCCGCCACCGTATACCAGAGGGAACAAGGCCCGTGGTGTTTTGGCCGGAAGATTGATAGTGAAGACGGCGGGGAGCAGTCCAAGAGAGCCTTGCCGGAAGGCACAACAGAGACCCACTTGCGCGTGGGGAAGGCCCGGGGCTATCCACGGAGTTACCCGATCGGGAGCTTGGCCCTTGCGAGGGATTTCTTGCGAGGGGAGGGACGAGGACTAGGGGGAAGCTTGCGCGCTTCTCGATACCTCGGTAAAAATAACAGAGTCGTCGACGGAAGTTTGCATATCTCTACCTTACTCTTTAGCTTCCGCATTTACATTGCAATCTTGATTTGTACTTTACTTTTCTATCTTAGTGATAGGCTAGTTGATAGGTGTGGAACCTAGGTTGTATAACTTCGTTTTGCGGTAGAGATAGCAACACACTCGTAAAATCGTAGTTGCACATTTAGATTACTTTCTTGTATAAATTTTGACTAGGTAGAGAAAGATGCCATAGTTTAGAGTTAGAGCTTAAAGTTGTCTAATTCACCTCCCTTTTAGGCGTCACAGTCCCTTATAGTGTATATGGGCGTATGTGCTATAGCAGTGGGCTAAAAAGTGTGCTAAAAATTAATGACGAAATTGGGCTTCAAAATTGCTGAAATTGGGCTGCCAAGATGGCTAAAATAGAGCTGCGAAAATGGCTAAAATTAGGCCAAAAATTGGCCCATCTTAAATTTTGGCTTGTTAATAAATAGGTTGAGATAGTGTCCACGTCATCATCCACATAAGCATCCATAATGACGTGGTGGTTCATCTGTGTCGTTTATTTTTCGTCACAGGAAATGGACTTGCGCTGGGCTAACTAGGCCTCGGGCTCTACCGTGATGATTTAAGATCATCACCGATTCTGTTAATCGATCTGTGATGATTTTCAACAAAACATCACGATCTAAAATCATCACAGATGCTGCTTGGTGATGTTTTTTTCTGATCCGTGACGAAAAATTTTCATCATGGATTAACAGGATTCCTGTAGTGTTACTTAAACAAACTATGCCTGGAAATGCATTTCCAGGGGCAATTGTATCACTACTGGAAACAGAGACTTTGCCGAGTGCAAAATTCTTTGCCGAGTGTAAAAAATCGGGCACTCGGCAAAGACCATGGTACTTGGTAAAGATTTTTTTTAAAAAAAATTTAAACTTTGCCGAGTGCAGGGAAGAGAGCACTCGGCAAAGAAATTTTAAAAAAAAATTAAAAAATATTTGCCGAGTGTCAACCAGAGGGCACTCGGCAAAGAAATTTAAAAAAAAATAAAAAAAATCTTTGCCGAGTGCTCTGACCATGCCACTCGGCAAAGAATTTTTTTTAAAAAAAATTAAACTTTGCCGAGTGCGGGGAAGAGAGCACTCGGCAAAGAAATTTAAAAAAAATTTCAAACTTTGCCGAGTGCCAGCCAGAGGGCACTCGGCAAAGAAATTTTGTAAAAAAAATAAAAAAATTTTTGCCGAGTGCCTCAAGGCTTGGCACTCGGCAAAGAAATTTAAAAAAAATAAAAAATCTTTGCCGAGTGCCTGAAGGGTCGGCACTCGGCAAAGAATTTTTTTTAAAAAAAAATAAAAAATCTTTGCCGAGTGCCTGCCGGGTTGGCACTCGGCAAAGAATTTTTTTTAAAAAAAATAAAAATTCTTTGCTGAGTGCCTGCAGGGTTGGCACTCGGCAAAGTGACCGTCAACGAAACCGGCGCCGTGACGGTCGCTTTTCTTTGCCGAGTGTCACCGGGGCACTCGGCAAAGCCTTTGCCGAGTGCCCGATAAAAGACACTCGGTAAAGAGGGCTTTGCCGATCAATTTTTTGCCGTGTGTTCTTTGCCGAGTGCCGCACTCGGCAAAGGCTTTGCCGAGTGCAATTTGGCCTTTGCTGAGTGCCTCAGGCACTCGACAAAGAACCTGAATCCAGTTGTGTATTAAGCCAACTATACCTGAAAATCATTTGAAAAGGTTGTTGTAAGCCCGGTTCTACAAAGGCCACATATTTACAATCGATGGCACAGTATTGCTTTCAAAAACTCCCTCCCCCCTGAAGCCACTTTTGACCGTCTCTAGAAGTCGTTTCCACGTAGTGTACAAGGATTATTCCCATAGAAACCAATAAGCAAAAACGTTGAGGTGGGTACAAACGGTATGATGGGAAGCAAATTGAGGAAAACATGTGCTTTATAGTATAGAAGATAGATTTATTGTTATTGCATGTTTGCATTTCGCTCCTAATATCTTTAGGATAATCCGTACTCTTCGGAGATATTGATATGTTTGAAACCCCATGAAGGCGCATGCCTTAGTTTGTAGTTGTATTGCACGTAACCTATTTTGCTCACGATAACACAGCTACTAGCTTATTGTAGATCATGTTCTTTCTACCTCTTCTTAACCTTCATCTTGAGCCCGTTCTTTATTTGTAGAATACACGACAGCTTGGGCTGGATGCTCTGCCCTTCCAACAGCTCCAAATCGAAGTTCCATATGACGGTGGCAACAATTGTCTTCATCTGCGTGATTGCTATGTCCTTGCCAAGGCACATCCTCGGCCCTGAGTTAAAAGCCATGAATTTGTGAGATGGCACATACCGCAGCTTACCGCCATCTTCAGAGAGCCACCTCTCGGGCCTGTACTCATGGCAATCCTTCCCCCACAAGGCTTCCATCCTGCCCATGGAATAGATGGAGATCAGGATGGTTTCGCCAGAGCACAACCGGTGCCCGCTTGGAAGAACATCATCGGCAACCACCACCTTGCGCTCGAACGGGCCTGGCGGGTACAGCCTCAGAGACTCGAACAAGGCTGCCTGAAGGTAGACTAGATCTTTAGTCTCCTCCGACTCAAAGAACACCATTTTGCCTGCGGCAGCAGAGGCCTTGAGAGATGCGAGGTGAGCCAATTCCTCTCGGATACCGGAGACGACGCGGGGATTCTTGGCGAGGTTGTAGAAAACCCACGGCAGTGTTGTGCCAACAGTGTCCCGGCCAGCGATCATGTAGTTGATGAGTATCCTACTCAGCAGGGCCTTGTCGCTGCTGTATGCCGGGTCACCAGAAAGAATGTCCACGGCGGCCAGCTCGTCACGATCGGAGCACCTGGCTCTCGTCTTCTCCATCATCTCCGTGATGAACCCATGCAGCAGTGTGTGCGCCACGGCCAGCTTCCTCTCCGGGCCAAGGTTCAGCTGTCTCATCACCTTCCAGCAGGAGGCCGGCACAGTGTGCCGCAAAAGGCCGACCTCCATGACCGTGTCCATGGCGGCCGCGACATGCATCGATGGCATGTCGGCAGATAGGCAACCAGGGTCCACTCCGAAGATCGGAGTGGCAGTGAGGTCGAATATGAGCCTCGTCATCAGGTCCTGCATGTCGAACGGGGTCCTGGCACTCTCCATGCGGGTTAAGAACGGGAGCAGGCCATCCACCACCTTGTCCCGGCAGCAACGGGACATCAGCTCAAGTACCCGTGGGTTGCTCAGGACCCTCTGGAACATCCCCCGCTGCTGGAGGCAGGCCTCGCCGTCGACGGTGAGGATGCTGCCGCTCACGATGTCGAAGATCTCGGCGAGCTCCTCGCCCTTGGGGTAGTTCGCATGGTTGGAGGTGAAGATATGCCGGACATTTGCCGGGTCAGCGGTAATGAAGAACCGCATGCCACTTCCTAGTGGCCCTTGTGCCTTGAAGTTGCAGCCGGAGGCGGCAAGGACGACTGTGAGTTCGTCGTGTAGGTTGTGGAGCCATGAAATGAGGCCCGGCAGAACGCCAACTACAGGCCAGTCTATGGGGCGCAACGAGCCATTCCTTGATCTCCACAACCTAAGATACAACGATACGACAAGTGTGGAGATGATGAGTAGCTGTAGCGAGAATGGAAACGCCATTGTTCGTAATGGCACGACTGTCTATGCTAGCTTGTTGGGCATATCGACAGGGTAGGGTGGATTCATTTTATAGGGAAGCTTTTCCGGCACATTTCAACAGAATTTTTTAATTTGAAAAAATATAAATGAAAAGCAGATATGGTGCTGGTGGTTGGTCACATTACATGCATACATTAACGACTGAAAACACACTGTTCAATCTGTCCACCCTTTAACAAGGTTACTGATGTCTTCCTCTACATTAATTGGTCAGTATAATCCGTATATATAGTAACTAACTAAAATATCAGTTTAGATAACCGTGTTTCTGACTTGAACGTTAATTTGGAAAACTATTGGAGCCGTAAACACAATGAAAATGTTCAACCTTCAGCAATGTTTCCAATAATTCAAGTTGTTTCTACAAAATAGAACTATTAAATATTTGAAAGTTAGAAACAAAAAACTGACCCAGCCCCAATTATAAATTTATAATCAGAAGGAGAAAACTATATTTCTGATGTGTTAATTATTGTACGCTGCAGGAAAGACTAATTAGCAGTATTGTTTTTTTCATAAAGGAAGTATTATTAATTTCAAGCTCATTATGTTGAGTTGATACAAAGATCTTGAAACACTCCCGTCATTTGTATAACTAGGCTACACACGGTCTTACAAAAAGACTCAAAAAAATTCAGACACGAATAACACTCAATCTATAGACACGATTGCCACTGCCATTCATTGGGTAAAAACTTTGGCTACCCACGCCAATAGTTTATCGAGATGCCACTGCAACTAAATCATACAATGTGACTTCTGTAGGATGGTCTATATACAAAGCCAATGTATAACTGAGAAAATAACTTGCAATGGTGAATAATTCTGTTTATTTTCAAAGAATCATATCATCCTTGCATAAGCATACTGACCAACAGGCCTGCATAACCAAAGCGTTAGCTTCACTAGTAGTAGTAGTAGCAGCACATTATACGAATTTAACATTTTTACTTCTTTACTAAGATCTCATAGCCAAGTTTCAAACTATATAGTTGACACATTATGACTGTTGCGATAAGCCCGAAGCCTCCTGAATAACCGACCATGTCCCAAACATGCATATTTGACACATTATGCCATTGTGATAAGCCTGAACCCTGAAGCCTCTTGAATAACAGACTAGACAACACGAGAAAAAACGTTGACATGCAAGCCTAATTCATGAGAAAAAACGTTGATATATATTTGCAAACCCCCCACATGTTCAATTGTACCGCCGATTCTGAATAGAAAAATGATCTGCGGACAACCGACATGCATGGTCGGAGGCCAAAAGCCTAATTCACTGACAAGCCGCGACCATTCTTCGCTACACATTAAAAAAATTATAAATCTATACGCTAGCCCATGCAAGCATCCATCCTAGCTATTAATTCTTTCATGGGCTAGATCGTGATATATACGCACTTATTTATGGCATCTATATTTTCATGTATTTTGTTTACAAAAAAAATGTGTAAGGTTTGGCGCTAGTGGTTGGCTAGCCATACACATATAGCAATAGCAATGCATCGTCAACTCCATTATCTCCGTATGACCATATTCATGTCGACAATCTATATACAGTAGGGCAAATAGAACGGCTACTACAATAAGTATTTATAGGTGCGGCTTATGATGGTTTATAGAGGCGGCTCGGCCAGCCGATCCTATCATACCGTCTCTACAAATCATGTATTTATTGGGGCGGTTCCAGACCGCCTCTACAAATCGATTTGTAGGGGCGGCTGGTGTATAATACCTGTTTGTAGGGGCGGTTCATACATTTTTCTGCAAAAAAAATCAAATTCAAATTCAAATTCGTATGGGGATATTTATAGGGGAGAGTATATTCAGTAGCCAGCTACAAAATAAGTTATTCTGTAGCCACCTCCATTTACGATAATTTTATATACTAATTTACGATAATGTTAATACATATTTACGATAGTTGGGTTACTATAACATATGGGGATATTTACCATAACGTTATAGTAAATCACTTAGTAAGGAGTTACTATAATATCGTAAATTAACATAGTAATTATCGTAACTCAAAGTGGCTACAGAATAAGTTATTTTGTAGCCAGCTACATGGTAGTAGTTATATATATATATATATATATATATATATATATATATATATATATATATATATATATATATATATATATATATATATATAATTCAAATCTGACCGCAAGCACAAGAGCACAAGGTGTTGGTACTGGGGATTTTTACCTAAGTGAACATTACAGGTATGTATACAAACATATAAACTAATGAGGATTGTCGATATGCATACGTCTTGAGAATCGATATGAAGTAACTAGGCTCATGCACACTAGACAGCTCATGCACACCTGCAAAAATATAATTAACTGATTAACTTTACTTGTTAGTAAAGTTAATTCATAAGAATATATACAATCCATCATTAAATAGACATAATTCACAAGTCTAATTCGTATGACTGCTTTCATATGATTTCAACTGCTCCATTAACAAGAACTCTACTAAATCATATGAAAACAAAAGAGACTAGGCCATTAAGTATGTGAGAGTCTGACTGAAACTAACCTTATAGCCTTAACATGATTCAATTGGCACATGCCCTCATATCAGTAGAAAATCCAATCCCCTCGACGAGATGATCTCTTGCAAAGAGAAGAGATGAAAAAAATGGTGTGTATTCAACTAATGTAGTAATAGAAGTTTAGTTATCTCTTACAGAAAATTAGAACAATATCCAAATATATAGAAACACTGTTGCTCTAGGGACTTAAGGAAATACAAGGGGATTAAATAGTCCCTTAATGTTGTCTGACCAAGACATGTAAACTGGTTTTGGGTTGTAATATGTCTGTTGCCATAGCCCACAACAACTGACCTTAGCTATGATGTACTATATAAATAGAATGCAATATACACCTAAGCTGTAGCTTTCAGCTGTACCTAAACAATCAACCCAGTAAGGCCCCGTTTGGAATGGAGGATCCTCAAAGGAATTTCAAAGGAACTAGATTCCTATGGTTTGATGACGTCACTGCCGTTTGGATCACAGGAAGAGAGCTTGCCGTTCCTATGGAAAGGGTAGCATTCCTCCACAAAACACAGGAAGCAAAACATTCACTCCAACTTGAAGTTTTCGCGAAAGCCCAAGACACATGCGCGTGTCAGTGTGTGCCAGAGAGAAAATGGAGGTGGGCAAGGGGAACAGCAGGCGATGGGGTTGTTTTAAGGTTGCACTACTAGGGATGTGTACATCAATGATGCTCTTCTTTCGTCACTGAAGACTCCAAAATCGTCACATATATTATTTTATGATGAACTTGTGACGATATGGTATTCGTCATTGAATGCACATCATATTTTACCTACCGTGACGAAACGTCTATTTTCGTCATAGATGTGCATTTGTTCTATGACGAAATGGCCGTCGTCATATAAGTGTATTCTTTCTATGACGATCTATTTTCGTCATTGATATAGCCCCTTTTTTGTCATGACTTGCCGTCTGTTAGGCGGCCAGACGACGTCTGCCACGCTGGCAGATGACGTGTCTTGTCCACATTGCAGGTGACGTGTCCGACCACGTGGCAGCTGACGTGGCCAGTGATGTGGATGGTCCACGTGTCCACTTTTTATTGGGCCACAAGGCTTGCTGTGATAGGTTCTCATTTTCATCACTAAAGTAAATAGAAATTCGTCACAGAATCAATTACCAAATCAGTCACAGAAAGGTCAGATAATTCATCACAAGTGCACATGCTGATTTCATTACAGAATGCAAATAATACTAGAATGACCAAAAGCTTCCATAAATTAACAGATCTAGTATTCCAATGACCAACAACTTAATGAACAATTCTAAACTTGGTTCACATAACTCACTAGACATCATATTTGAACTACTAGTTTCATCTCAGTTCACATTAACATCACAGGAAATAATAAAAAGTTGCCAACCACCAGCAACATAAGTTACTACATAAACAAAATCACCAGCAGACCCCTTGCTTAATGAACCAGCAGCTACGAGCAGCGCTCATGTCGAAGAAGCATTGTTGATGGCCAAGATACGCTTAAGCAGCTGCATTGTTCTCCTCCATTGCCTTGTTGTTTATCTCTGTCAGCTTCTTGTACTCCTCCATCTCCTTTTGTGTCCTCAGCTCCTTCACTTCTCTTCCTGAGTTCATCGATTTCACCTTGTACAACAGCCGTACTTTGAAGATAGAAGAAGCACCTTAGTTGCCAGGGGTGTGTGGGAGGAGACAGTTCAGTTTGTCAAGGCAAGGAAATGTATATTATGCATTTTCGCTATGAGGGTGCTTCTGGCTTTCAAGCTGCAACCGATCAATCTGAATATTGATGCAGAGATTGTGGAAAGGTGATAAAAAACGATGCCTTCACAAACCTAATTGAATACATCCTGTCATATCCACCGCTTACAAATCTGTACAATAAATTTAGTAGAAATTAATGAAAACAATATATGGCCTACTTCAGAGATATTTGGTATATCTGCAAATAGATGGTGCTCTGAGATGACATCAACAAAAATGAATAATATATCTTGAATAAAATCGATGCTGCCATGTAACAAAATATAAGACTTAAGAGAGGATATGCTGACTGAAAGTGTGATTGAACACTATATTATAAAAGGTGTGACATGATGTTTAAATGACAGACGAACAATTCTTTAAATAAAATTTTAGGACATCTACGTAGGTCACAGCTACTGCAATAAAAATTAATGAAAACGGCAACAGAGCCATACTCAACAAAGTTCTGGTATCATTGATTACAAATTATGTAAAAAAACAAATCAGAATAAGAAACATTTAGTACAGCTTAAAAGTTCAAAGAGATATAAATTTTTAATGCCACACATATTATTGTTGTTTGTCTACTAAGATGGAAACAATTCCAGTTAAGAAGATACACGGTTGAATCACAGTGGTAATAAATATTATTGTTGTTTGACTATTTATAAGTGATTAGACAAAGTGACGTGCTATACGGAGTACTGTTTACCGGAGTTCTGATAAAAAAAATTACAGTGCAGCCGGCAGCAGTATTTCTCTTGAAGACCTAGTGATAGTCAGGAAGGAAATAATAATGAATCTATGGCAAAAACAATCGTAAAAAAAAGAGACAGGAAGAAATGAAATTTGCTACTAACCTGATGAGCGACGACTCCGGATAAGATCCCATTTGCCAGCCTTTTCCTTCCTCTTTTGCTTGATTGTGTTGCTGAGAACCTACATGTCACCAGACACCAGTGATCAATCAATGCCACAAAATGTTCCTGCATCACAGTCAGCTGGAGAGAAGCCAAGAACAGTAATTCACCTTGGCACGATGTGTCTGATCACGATCCAGTAGATACGGAGGAAGAGCACCCTCTTGGACATCATCATCAACCTTCTGTCGTTTAGTTGATTCATCGTGCATTTTTAGGCTGCAAAAAAGCCAATTCAAGCAGAGACCCACGTAACTACAACAGCCCTTAGCACCAACCAACTACAACAGCACAAGGCATGCAATCATCAACAACAGGGGCACATGAACAACAAAACCAAAAGGGCGTAAACTTATCAGATCAGAACCGTACATTGCGGGCATCCTTCGAGCGCCTGTGCACCTCGCGCGCCTCACGCTTGCGCTTGCGCTCCTCGTGGTCCAGGCGCTTGCCATGGCGCTTCTGGTGAATAAATGGGAAGAGCGGTAAGATTGAGACATATGAGGGCTAGCTAGGGGCATGGAGAGGTCTCAGATTCGAGGAGGCGCGGAGAAGGGAAGGGGGCTTACCATGACGGCGGAACCCTGAAGCTCGGGTTTTGGGTGGGGGAGGAGGAACGAGAGGCGAAGAGGGATATCGGGGCTTAGGGCACCAGTAGTGCGAGCGGCGACGGCCTTCTGCGCGAGCGGGGGCAGGCGAGCAGCGCCGGCCTCCTGCGCGGTGGAGGGAGCGGCGGCGGAAGTTGGGAGGCGAGCAGCGCCGGCCTCCTGCGCGCTGCTTCTAGAGGAGTGCCCCGGCCGTGCGCTGCAGCCGGAGAAGAGCGGGAGAGAAGAAAAGGGGCGGCGGCGGCTGGTGACGGGAAGAAATGAGAGAGGATGAGGGTTAGGGTTCGAGGTGACCCTATTTTATACTTCCTTGGCGCATGGTAGCCGTTCGATCATGAATCAATGGCCAGCAAATTATGGGCCAAGTACAGTAATGGGCCGATTTTAGGGTTTAGGCCTATTAATATATCTGGTGTTTTTATTTTGAATTTTTGAGAACTTTCATCTTTAATTTTCGGTTATTAAATGAATTCAAATGAAAAATCCGTAAAAAACTTGGATGTGATGGTTTTTTTTCCTAAAAAATTCTAAAATCATGCTTCAGCATTTAAGCTTGATCAAACTTGGATGTGACAATGTTTTACATATTTTAAAATTTGAAATTTGACAAGTTCAAACCAAATTTTAAAACCCTAAATGATTTCAGATGTAAAAGTGATGAATACAAAAGTTGTTCAACTCGTCAAGATCTATAACTTTTATTTTGGTCATCTTGTCATTTGACAAAATTTGAACCTTTCAAATTTGAAATTTTAAAAAATGACAAGTTCGAACCAAAATTTGAGACCCAAATTGATATCAACATAAACAGTGATGAATACCAAAGTTGTTCAACTCATTAATATCTACAAATTTTATTTTAGTCAATTTGTCATTTGAGAAAATTTGAACCTTTCAAATTTGAAATTTTGAAAAACGACAAGTTCGAATCAAAATTTGAGACCCAAATTGATTTCAACATAAAAAGTGATGAATACCAAAGTTGTTCAACTCATGAATATCTACAACTTTTATTTTGGTCATTTCTTCATTTGACAAATTTTTAGCACACATTATTCACTAATCTTACACATGTCTCGTATAGTTTATAAAACCTTACGAGAGATGTGTCACATTTGTGAACAATGTCGTTACCACTTTGTCATATGAAGAAATGACCAATACAAAAGTTATAGATCTTGATGAGTTATTCAACTTTAGTATTTATCACTTTTTCAGCTGAAATCATTTGGGGTATGAAAATCTTGTCTGAAGTTCCATTTTTTTAAAATTCAAAATTTAAATTGCTCAAACTTTTCATATGTATATATTGACAAAACCAACAAAATAAATTGATAGAAAATGATTTTATAAAATTTTAGGAAAAAAAATCATCAGATTTGGAGTTAGTACGAGGAAGAAAAACTAGTTATAAAGTTGACCCACAGATTAAAAAAAGAAATAACACTGTTCACTACGATCATGTAAGGATCATCTAGAACAGTGTGATTTCTCTTTTTAATCTGTGGGTAAACTTTGTAACTAGTTGTTCTCCCTCATACTAACTCCAAATGTGATGGTTTTTTTTCCTAAAAATTTCTAAAATCATGCTTCAGCATTTAGATTTGATCAAACTTGGATGTGACAATGTTTTACATATTTTAAAATTTGAAATTTGAAATTTGATAAGTTCAAACCAAATTTTCAAACCCTAAATGATTTCATATGCAAAAGTGATGAATACAAAAGTTGTTCAAATCATTAAGATCTACAACTTTTATTTTGGTCATCTTGTCATTTGACAAAATTTGAACCTTTCAAATTTAAAATTTTAAAAAATGACAAGTTCGAACCAAAATTTGAGACCCAAAATGATTTCAACATAAAAAGTGATGAATACCAAAATTGTTCAACTCATTAATATCTAAAACTTTTATTTTGGTCATCTTGTTATTTGACAAAATTTGAACCTTTCAAATTGGAATGTTTGAAAAACAACAAGTTCGAACCAAAATTTGAGACCCAAAATGATTTCAACATAAAAAGTGATGAATACCAAAGTTGTTCAACTCATTAATATCTACAACTTTTATTTTAGTCATATTGTCATTTGACAAAATTTGAACCTTTCAAATTTGAAATTTTGAAAAATGACAAGTTCGAACCAAAATTTGAGACCCAAATTGATTTCAATATAAAAAGCGATGAATACCAAAGTTGTTCAACTCATGAATATCTACAACTTTTATTTTAGTCATTTCTTCATTTGACAAATTCTTAGTACACATTGTTCACTAATCTTACACATGTCTCGTATAATTTATAAAACCTTATGAGAGATGTGTCACATTTGTGAACAATGTCGTTACCACTTTGTCATATGAAGAAATGACCAATACAAAAGTTATAGATCTTGATGAGTTATTCAACTTTAGTATTTATCACTTTTTCAGCTGAAATCATTTGGGGTATGAAAATCTTGTCTGAAGTTCCATTTTTTTAAAATTCAAAATTTAAATTGCTCAAACTTTTCATATGTATATATTGACAAAACCAACAAAATAAATTGATAGAAAATGATTTTATAAAATTTTAGGAAAAAAAATCATCAGATTTGGAGTTAGTACGAGGAAGAAAAACTAGTTATAAAGTTGACCCACAGATTAAAAAAAGAAATAACACTGTTCACTACGATCATGTAAGGATCATCTAGAACAGTGTGATTTCTCTTTTTAATCTGTGGGTAAACTTTGTAACTAGTTGTTCTCCCTCATACTAACTCCAAATATGATGGTTTTTTTTCCTAAAAATTTCTAAAATCATGCTTCAGCATTTAGATTTGATCAAACTTGGATGTGACAATGTTTTACATATTTTAAAATTTGAAATTTGAAATTTGATAAGTTCAAACCAAATTTTCAAACCCTAAATGATTTCATATGCAAAAGTGATGAATACAAAAGTTGTTCAAATCATTAAGATCTACAACTTTTATTTTGGTCATCTTGTCATTTGACAAAATTTGAACCTTTCAAATTTAAAATTTTAAAAAATGACAAGTTCGAACCAAAATTTGAGACCCAAAATGATTTCAACATAAAAAGTGATGAATACCAAAGTTGTTCAACTCATTAATATCTACAACGTTTATTTTGGTCATCTTGTTATTTGACAAAATTTGAACCTTTCAAATTGGAATGTTTGAAAAACAACAAGTTCGAACCAAAATTTGAGACCCAAAATGATTTCAACATAAAAAGTGATGAATACCAAAGTTGTTCAACTCATTAATATCTACAACTTTTATTTTAGTCATATTGTCATTTGACAAAATTTGAACCTTTCAAATTTGAAATTTTGAAAAATGACAAGTTCGAACCAAAATTTGAGACCCAAATTGATTTCAATATAAAAAGCGATGAATACCAAAGTTGTTCAACTCATGAATATCTACAACTTTTATTTTGGTCATTTCTTCATTTGACAAATTCTTAGTACACATTGTTCACTAATCTTACACATGTCTCATATAATTTATAAAACCTTATGAGAGATGTCACATTTGTGAACAATGTCGTTACCACTTTGTCATATAAAGAAATGACCAATACAAAAGTTGTAGATCTTGATGAGTTATTCAACTTTGGTACTTATCACTTTTTCAGCTGAAATCATTTGGGGAACCAAAATCTTGTCTGAAGTTGCATTTTTTTTTGAAATTCAAAATTTAAATTGCTCAAATTTTTCATATGTATATATTCACAAAACCAACAAAATAAATTGATAGAGAATGATTTTAGAAATATTTAGGAAAAAAATCATTAATTATCATGTTATACGTTTACAAATAGAAAAACATGCATGCCTTTATCACAAAACGGTGAGTGCTCCAGTGGTAACGCACCAACAAGTCTTGCAGCAGGTCGCGGGTTCGAATCTCCCTGCGTGCGCTATTTTTTGGCAAAAAAAGGGAGGCGGATGCAGGTCCACCTGGACCGTGTGGGCCATGCTGCCCCACTTGTTCACCGCCACGTCCTCAGGCTGAGACCCGCTAGTGGGACCGCATCGCCACGTCTTCGAGGTTGGGACCCAATGGTGGGACCACATCGCCATGTCCTCGAGGTGGGACCTGCTGGTGGGACCACGGCGACATGTCCTCGAGGTGGTACACGAGCTAAACGATCTATGACGATTTAGTTTTGTTGTTTTATGATGATTCTTTTGTTTTCGTCATTATTCTTCGTGCCAAAGCTCCGTCACTTGTTACTTATGATGAAGCTGGAAATTTCGTCATAGAAAGCGCTTGTTCTGTGATGAAATTTGTAAGCATCACGACTGAATTGTCATTGATGAACACATTTCTAGTAGTGTTGTTTTATTAGACATTGATTGTTTTTTAAACCTTTAGATATAGTATTTAGTACCCATATTTGCCTAACATGTTACAATTCCTATGTCATAAATTCCTGTGTTCCAAACAGTCTAAATTTTCTGTTCCTGTGTTTTGAAATCCCATAGTTTTTCACTTTTCATCGTACCTTATTCCTGTGTTTTTTTCTATTCCTGCGTTTTGGATTTCTTCGTTCCAATCAGGCCCTAAAACAAGCCAGACTATTATCAATTGTATGTACCTCGCTGTGGTGGGATGTAGATTCTTCACTATATCCTTTACGGCTACCAGCATTGGGGGCATATAGAATTAGACACCAGCATTCTTCTTTGTGTGGGCGGCATCGGCATAGGGCTATCATGAACCCTGCTATAAGGTTATCTTGTTAGAAAAAGGGTATACACTTGTCGCTTACTCACTTTAACAAACCTGTACAAAAAAAAATAAAAAAAACAATACTACTAAGGAACAAACATCACGGTAAGATCGTCCTGTAGGTGGGGAAAAATGTATACATAGATGACTGAATTTCTAACTGGAGGATTTTTTTAGAACACGAAGCAATATCCAGATAAGCTCTAGCCAGAAGAACTAAGAAATGTAATAAGCATGTACTCAGCAACATTTTGCCAGCCCCAGATCCATATATATTCGATCCAGTACCATTTTTTAATTCTGACCTAGAATAGTTGGGAAAATGTATCAAATGCAACTAAGTGAATCTGACAATTAAGTGAATGTCTTTGTTTTGCTAGTCACATCTCATTAGAAGCCGCATGATGTAATAGAAGCATCCATCTAAATCTACAGAAGCATATGAGGCGTGATGCAGCAATAAACTAAAAAATAGTCCCTTCATTGTTTGAAAAGGCAAAATTATTCCCTATATTTAGGCCTATGGTTTGGACTGATTATACATAATTTTAACAGTTGGTGAGACCACCTTTTTTTGTTAAATAAATTAAATGCAGGGACAAACTATAATACAAGATAAGGAGTAGAGAGAAACAGTATGAAAGAATGAATCACCGACCAAGGTATTTCTGTAATTGGCATTGCATTTTTATTTACCTGTGCTTTGTTGTCAGACACATAGATACACAGCTGAATCCATCAAGCACGAACATATCAAGGGATGTCCCCTTAACCCCAAAACTTTGGAAGAGCACAAGGGAGAGAAGAATGATTAGCATCGTAACCCTTTATTGACATTTCCAGGAGCAGTATACTCTAACATGAATAAAGAATGGCTTATTCGTGTCTATCTTAGGTAAAGACCATATAATAACCAACGCAAACCTAAATGTAAAAAAAGAAGATAAGTCAAAGGGCATAGAAGCCAAAAACAAAATCATCTGATCTCTTGTGGGTGTGTAAGCATAGGATGCATATATCATTGAAACCTGTTGTGAATTTGAAGTATAAAGCAGCATACGTGTGTGAAATTCTTTAGGTAAATGTGTGTCATTAGAAATTCTTTAGGTATAAAGCAGCATACGAATCATGAACCGGTTGACAGGCTTTTGTCTACAGGGAAGCTAAACCAAATGAACTGTCAATCGAGTTGCAGCGGCGACAATGCGAAGATAACAGTAGAGGACAAGGGAGACGGTACCGGCAGCAGGCATTGGTGGCAGTTGCTGGTCTTGTGGGAGGTGATAGCCGGCCAGTGCAACCAAGGCGGACTGCGGGAGGAATGCACCGGGGAGCAGCCCCGCGAAGCAGAGTCACCACGCTGGGACAGCGACAGTTGGGGCCTGGCCAGGCTACCGCGGTGTGAGGGGCGCCCGTGCCAGGGCTGCCGCGCGCCAGGGAGGCAGCGTAAGCTGTAGTGCCGGCCAATCACCTGTTCAAAGGGGAGATGGATGGAGAGAGGACTTGGGGAGGAGCGATGAGACGGATTAGGAGGAGGAGGAGAGGGTGAGGTACTAGGAGGTATGGCCGACGAGCTGAGCTACAGGCGAAACCCTAGGTTGGCGTCACCGTCGCGGCAGGTGGCTAGCTGCCTAGGCCAACGTGCCGATCTAGGGGCGGAGAGGCGGACGCGGCATCCGTCGGTGGCAACCTCACTGGGTACCTAGGTACTGATGGATTGGGCCGCCATTAGAGGAGCAGCCATGGATCCTAACGAACTCACATGAGCCACCAAGGATCCCGTCGCCCTTGCACGAGCGGCCATGGATCCAGCCACCCTAGCCCCAGCCGCTGACTGTGTTGCGCCCTTGCCGCCACGGACGCCGAACCCTAGCGCCGCCGCCACCGGAGGGGAAACAACACATGGGAAAAAGTGAGGTCAGGGCAGCAGCTGCTGCGTCGTCACCAGGCGCAGGGCCTCCATAGCCCCCCACTGCTTGCAGATCTTAGAAGAGGAATGGGGTGGGGAGGGTCCGTATCGAGAGGCGAGGAGGAACCGAGGAGGGAGACAGAGAAATGGGAGCCCACAGGCCTTCGGGTGTCTGGCAAATGGCCACGGACATGAGCCTTCGACTGCTAACTGGGTTTCATAAAAATTTCAAGTCCGGGACAACTTTGTATATGTCACATACCATGGATTAATCGACGCATTTGTAGGGGCGGCTCGTATTACTAGCCGCCCCTAATGTGACATTTGTAGGGGCGGCTGCTGTGCTGGAGCCCGAGCACGTCACTGTAGGGGCGGCTCCAATGCCAGCCGCCCCTAAAAAAAGCTCCGTTGCTACACACTGTTTTTTACGTAGGGTGGATTCATTTTATAGGGAAGCTTTTTCTGCACATTTTAACAGAATTTTTTAATTTGAAAAAATATAAATGAAAAGCAGATATGGTGCTGGTGGTGGGGCACATTACATGCATACATTAACGACTGAAAACACACTGTTCAATCTGTCCACCCTTTAACAAGGTTACTGATGTCTTCCTCTACATTAATTGGTCAGTATAATCCGTATATATAGTAACTAACTAAAGTTAGAAACAAAAAACTGACCCAGCCCCAATTATAAATTTATAATCAGAAGGAGAAAATTATATTTCTGATGTGTTAATTATTGTACGCTGCAGGAAAGACTAATTAGCAGTATTGTTTTTTTCATAAAGGAAGTATTATTAATTTCAAGCTCATTATGTTGAGTTGATACAAAGATCTTGAAACACTCCCGTCATTTGTATAACTAGGCTACACACGGTCTTACAAAAAGACTCAAAAAAATTCAGACACGAATAACTCTCAATCTATAGACACGATTGCCACTGCCATTCATTGGGTAAAAACTTTGGCTACCCACGCCAATAGTTGATCGAGATGCCACTGCAACTAAATCATACAATGTGACTTCTGTAGGATGGTCTATATACAAAGCCAATGTATAACTGAGAAAATAACTTGCAATGGTGAATAATTCTGTTTATTTTCAAAGAATCATATCAGCCTTGCATAAGCATACTGACCAACAGGCCTGCATAACCAAAGCGTTAGCTTCACTAGTAGTAGTAGCAGCACATTATACGAATTTAACATTTTTAGTTCTTTACTAAGATCTCATAGCCAAGTTTCAAGCTATATAGTTGACACATTATGACTGTTGCGATAAGCCCGAAGCCTCCTGAATAACCGACCATGTCCCAAACATGCATATTTGACACATTATGCCATTGTGATAAGCCTGAACCCTGAAGCCTCTTGAATAACAGACTAGACAACACGAGAAAAAACGTTGACATGCAAGCCTAATTCATGAGAAAAAACGTTGATATATATTTGCAAACCCCCCGCATGTTCAATTGTCCCGCCGATTCTGAATAGAAAAATGATCTGCCGACATGCATGGTCGGAGGCCAAAAGCTTAATTCACAGAGAAGCCGACCATTCTTCGCTACACATTAAAAAATTTATAAATCTATACGCTTGCCCATGCAAGCATCCATCCTAGCTATTAATTCTTTCATTGGCAAGATCGTGATATATACGCACTTATTAATGGCATCTATATTTTCATGTATTTTGTTTACAAAAAAAAATGTGTAAGGTTTGGCGCTAGTGGTTGGCTAGCCATACACATATATCAATAGCAATGCATCGTCAACTCCATTATCTCCGTATGACCATATTCATGTCGACAATCTATATACAGTAGGTCAAATGGAACGGCTAATCCACTGTCGGCTAAAAAGGCACATTACTCACTTTCTGGAAAATAGGAAGAGTGTAGACGGTAGGGTTGGTAAGCTCCCCATAACGCATGGTTCATCTCTCTACATTACACTTGTCATCTATCGATGGTTCTGGCATACGTCTGTTTTTAAGTGTTCAATCTTTATTTAGCGCTTGTACGCCGTTTGATGTTGGAAAACGATCCAAATTACACAACAGCAAAGGTTAGCAGGCCCTATGTTATAATCAACCTATCACACGCAGCAAGCAACTCTTGGGATCGACTAAACCTATCTAGAGACCGGTTAGACAGATCTAAAGCCCGTCTGTTGCCGCAAAAGACACGGAACGTCTCCCAGGAGGACCTGTCAGGGATGAGCACGCCTAGAGTTGTTCTAGAACCAACAAGGCCGCCAAGAACGCTGATGAATCTCGCAGAGAGATGCAATGCAATAGGGGGTTTGGAAACGATGAAAAAATCGGGGTATTAGATGTATTTTGATGATTGACTGTTGAATCCTTCAATCGGCCCTGATCCTCTCATTTATATAAAGGGGTGGTCTTATCTAGTAGGAAACAAGTCTCAAACGTAATCTCCAAAATTTCCACGTCCAAAATAGGTCAAAAACCGATTTGACAATCAAACCGGCTCGAAAATAGCAGAAAAGATGGCTTAGCCGACTTGGGAGTCAGCCTAGCCAGTTTATACGAGCCTAGAGCGTTGTTTCTAGGCTAAAAATAGGGGGAGTCAGCTAAGCCGACTTGGCACTAGAAATTCCGGGCAAAAGCTTCTGAAATTCATAATTAATTCATCCGGACTCTAAACGAGGCAATTCATATATGTTTTTTCGATTAGCTCGATGAGAGGAACACATTGGTGTAGTCCATTCTTGCATTTGAGAACGTTCGGAAGTTGGGGAGTCTCACGCGGCTCACCTTCTTTGCGTGTTTCTTTCACTATTTGTCAAGCTAATTAACTTCCAGCACGTCCATGATGATTAGAACTTATTGGAGATGTGTGGGACACTTGTGAGTGTCAACATATATCCCCTGTTTTATGTGAATGAAGTATGAACCTGAAAATACAAGAAATACTGAATAGCAATAATGTCAACCTCATAGCTATCAAGCAACTAAGGGTGTTATATACATCGACCATATTTGTTCTTAGGGTGATACATGTATCAGCCATTGCTTGGTTAGTATCAAACACTTAGGAAGTATTTTTTTTTTCAAACACATTCCGTACATAGCTCTAGTGAGATGATCACTTCATAATGTCTCTATCATATATGAATTCCAAGCCTCAACTTTCGAACGTCGGCCTAAGCATGAAGCCACCCAAACATCAACCTTTTTGAATAGGCTGGCCGATGTCATTAATTTCTTGACTACATGATGATATTGAGCCGATTATCAATTGGATTTAGAGAGACGGGTACACAACTGTAGCAGAACTGACCAATTTATAAGAGCACAAGTACAATGGCAGCCCACAAGGGGTCGCACTGTCATACTTGAGCCCATATAAACCCGGTAGTCCATCAAGTAACGTGAAGGGTCTCAATTCAACCAACATACAACCAAGATCGTACATGATTCAACATACATGTCACACGATACATAAAGTTCACAAATACAGTTCATCCATCATAGTACGAATTAAAGTTATTACAAACCATGTCCAGGTAAGATAGTAGCAGAAGCAAATTAAAAGTTTGAAACCAACATATGCAACATTGTTTAAATATAGTGCCAGCTCATGATCACACTTCCACAAAAGCATAAGAGAGGGATTAATAAGAGATGCCTGCCTTGGGCTTACTCCTCGTCCATGGCGGGACATAAGCAGTTCTTGCAATAGCCATGATAAACTGTACCATCTGCAACAATGGGAATAAAACCCTAAGTACGAGAAGGTACTCAGCTAGACTTACCCATCATAAACCAAAAATAAAGTGACTCTAAGGATTATGTAAGACTTTATAAGTGGAGCTAGCTTGACAACATTTTGCATAAAAAGCCACTAATTCAACTATACATTTTATAATTCGGTCATCAAGTTAATTATAGCTATTCATCCCTAGATTAGCAACTAACATATGCCAAACATGTGGTATATCATTTAGTAGCATAACAATAGTAACCATAGCCGGTACAATAATTCCATGATCATCATAACCATCATTCCATTATACAGTTACTACGATGTTGGTACTAGCCAATTTTCTCACTGTTCGGGAGAGACGGTGATTCAAATCGATTTCAACCAACTGGGAATTTATTCCTAACACAAACCTAGGTAGACTAGATCAATGGTCACCTTTGGTACAACTTAGGTCCACATTTCATGGGTTCGCCCAGCGTCGCACAATTAGGGACAACCAGCTGCCAGGACATTCAGGCCTGGCCTACCCTTGGGCTCACGTCTCGCTCTCCGCACATCCTTACTACCATCCAGAGTGCGCACTTCTACAGAACGGGGCCCGACCTAAGTTGAGCTACTCTACTTCGCGGTCGGAACGAGTTATCTGGCCAGCTAAGTGAGAGGCATGCGTTCAATCTTGTTAGAAGCGCCCAACAACGGTACGGTCCTTAATCGGCACAGATGGATTCACATGAGTCAACCTACACATAGACTCCGCCCGGCCTCCATTTACATTACCCTATGGTTCTTTTCCACGATAGCAAATATAGCCAACCGCGCTTCGGTATCCACCTATATCTTGCAGGTGATAGGAAATCACCCGACTTCTACCGGTCTAAGCATGGCTAAGCATGTATTCGATCCTAGACCTACATAGGGTAAAAGGTGTATATATCTGGACAAGGTAGTCCTATGCATCAAGTGGTTTCAGTTCAACTCTTATCACCTAATGCAACAAACATAAAAGGACTCAAGTGAAGTTTTGTAAAATATAGGAGACTTAGAATGCTCCAGGGCTTGCCTTTGATTAAAAAGGTTGGCCTATGATTCGGGCACTTAGGGAGGTCCTCAAGAGTTTGCTCCTCTCCTTCTGGAGCTATGGCCTGAGGTGTCTCCTATTGTTCCTCCTCTTCTTCTTTGTTGAACTCCAAAAGAGTTATCCCCTCGGACGATCCTATATGCATGATTATGGAATAAGATATCGTGGATGCATATATAACGACATGTATGATATGGTGGGGTATGATGAAATGCATTCTCATAGGTGTTTTCAATAGCATTGTATTAAGGTGATAACAAGTTACATCTTATTTTACTAGGTAGGTGCATATCTCTTCTCTAGTAACTAAACAAATTCTCATCTAAGCAATTTTCTGGACTGCAAGACAACAGCCACTTGTTTTAACCATAACTGGAGTTATACAAATCTAAATAATATGGTTGTGGACATTCTGGAAAGCTTATGAAATTGCCTACAACTTTATTTTAATTATCTTAATGTGATTCAATAGTTATCTAGGTCAAATAATTCAATCTTTCAGATCTGTCTAGAGAGCAAGCATTTCTGACAGCAGACTTCTAACAACTATAATTCTTAAACCATAAGGCCTATTACTATGAAAATTTAACACAAGGTAGATAAGTAAGTTATCTACATTATTATTAACAAGTTTCACAAAAAAGTCATTATCATCATGAAATTATTACCACAACAGAAACTACATATGCAGCCATCTATGTGAATTATATAAAAAATAATTAGCTAGTTATCTACAACCAATCATTCCTAAGCCTATCTGATAACATCAACAGGCTATATGCATCACAAACACCACAGAAAATATCATAGTTAAGCCTAACTAATTTATTTATTTTCATCTATTAATTTCTTTATATATCAAGGTGATTTAAAGAATAAATATTTTCGATGCTCAATAAATTTAGAGAAAAATTACAATAGCCTACATATGACCCTAATAGTCTACTGTATAAATTTCATGCCATTTGGATAAGTATAGCCATCTCTACTAAAATGATAAGTTATATAGGCTTATTTTAGCAAAAATAGTTTAGCCTAATGAATGTGTCAAGCAACAGATTTAATATTTTTCTTACTTTCCTCCTAGCATAAGAATATTGTGTAAAAATTTGCATGATCATATGTTATGTATTCTTACCCTAATTAATTTCATTAGAAACTAGCAATTAATTAAGATTAAATAGGAAGACCATATTTCAAGTATACTTACTATTGGTTTAATATTTTTTCCTAGCTAGAGCATGTTAACACAAGACCAGCAAAATTGGAATCACAATTTTATCACCATTCCAGCTCAAGTTATGCAATTTACAAGATATAAACACATTTAGAAGCACTTATCTTGATCAATTTAATTCTACCAGAAAAATACCTTAAGTAGTAGATTTCATATTTTTATCAAATATTACACTTCATGATGAATCAAACAAAATTTGGTTCACCTCATTTGGACTCTCCTAGCTCTAGATATGAATTTTTGAAGTTTGTATTCAAATCTATGAAAATAATTCAAAAACAACTAAACCCTAAATGCTTGGTGCACCCGGTGTATACACCACAGAGGCACTGATGACTGTGCCCTGTGGGTCAACTAACCCCACATGATAGAGATAGAGGCAGGGGCCGGGTTTGACCAGCGAGAACTCACCGACGGCGAGGTCACCGGCGATGAGGTCGGCACCAACGTGTTCCCCATCCTATTCCGCACCTATAGGTACCCTAGGTTTGCTCGTAGGATCACCGGAGCTAGCTCATTGGCGAGCATGGCGGCTTGGTGGCGGTGCGTGGTGGTGCTCCAGCCATCCCCAGTGATGGCATGGCCAGGCGAGCGTGGCTACGGCATCTACAAACCCTAGCAAAGCTCTACGACATGTATTAGGTCTGGGTGGAGCCACGGCAAACCTTGTCCGCGTGCATGATGGCATGGCGGCACAAGCACGGTGGTGCGTAGTGGTGTTCTAGCACCGATGTGCTGGCGTTGGCTCAACGGCCAGTGGCGTGACCTAACCCTAACCCTAGACTATCCCTAACAAGCAGAGCGATGGGTGTTCGACGAGGTGGAGGGGGAAATGTTTGAGCGGTGTGCACGAGCTATCGGGGAATGGTGCTACGACGGTGACGTGCGAGCTCGACGGTGATGGCGCGGTGCGCGGCGGCTTTGCTCTGGCGTGGTGGGCGAGAGGCGAAGTGAGGCATAGGAGCACAAATACAGGTGAGCGAGGGAGGTCAGCGGCGTCGCACGGTTTTGTTGCCCATGTCAGCCTGATCGGTGGGGCCGGCACCGGTGTACGACCACCACGTGACACACGCGGCCTACATCGTTCGGCCACGATGTGCGCACGTGGCGCCAATTCATACGTCGTTGAACCCGACTGACAATGCAACTTTGTGACTCTATAACTCCTAATCCGTGGTGAATTTTTGAAAACTTAATCAAATTTGTAGAGCTAAGTGAGTACTACAAAAATTCTTAAAGGAGTTTGGCCTAATTCTGAATAGTTTTCAAACTACAAAGTTCCAAAGTAGAGTACTTTTAAAACTGTAGTCAGCACATGACTTAGCAAATTTTTCTAAGTTTCGAAACAGTATTTTGTTGATTCTTGTGAGCCCTATTTGACTAAGTTAGACATTGATTCTGCTCATGACCCTTAAATAAAGTGTGTTACCCTTGATGTGAACTACAACTTTTATTTAGGTCACATATCCATGCAAACACTCTAAGGTACTATTCAACTTTGGTCAAACTAGCATCATGAAAATGACATTTCAAAGTACACCAACACTTAGAAGCAAAATTGGTCCATGTCATGAATACAAAAGTTATTCCATTAACCATTCTAGATGTGTCTAAGGTGTAATGGTGCCCTTACAACCATTTCATACATTGGTCATACATGATTGCAAGCATAAGCATATATAGAAAATCAACATTTCATGTGATAAGGTATAAGAATGAGATGAAATTTCATATGCTTATGTTCATGAATGCTTGGATGATGCTTATGCTCATGAAATGCAAGTGCCAATTGCAATGCTTAACACTAGGGTGTTACAAAAACCATCCTTGCTGACACTAATAAATTGAAAATCAGTAAGATCACATCTAGATAGACAAGCAATACCATCATGCCCCCTGAGCAAAGGAGTGTCAATCATGGCAACTTCGGCCGATGACTCAGCGTGGATAACTTCCATCTCATCATCCATCCATTGAATAAGTAGCTGGTGTAAACTAGAACAAATACAATGGTTGGCATGTATCCAATCTCACCCAAGGATCAAGTTGTAGCTCCCTTGAACTTCAGCAACAAAGAAAGCAGTAGCCAATGTCTTGCTTCCGATAGTTAACTCCATCGATGCAACACCCTTTGCTAGAATTGGCTCACCGCCAACAACACTGCTGATCATCATGTCGGTCCTAATCAACTCCACATTCGTGCCACCAAGCTTCCTATAAAGCGAATATGGCATTAAATTCACAATTGCTCCGATATCCACTAACATGTTATGGACTATGTGGCCCTTCATATGTTGTGGTTTGAGATGATTCACGGAGTCTTCTAGTTTCTAAAACATAGCACTTTGTGTAGAAAAAATAAATTGAGCCATCCTTGCATCATCTCTAATAAAATCGTTGTCGGATGACAAATAGACCACATTGACATCCAAGCACTCTGGGGATGGTTCATAGTGAACTATCTCCTCATCTAACCCCTCCTAAGACTCCTCTTCACGACTTATAGCAGCAAAGGAAGATGCTACAAGAGACAAATCATCAGAAGCATCAGCAGCCATAGGATCCAGGATAGAGTCGGCTCTGCTGACTTAGAGTCGGCTTGACTGACAGGGGGAGTTAGCTAAGCTGATTGGTGCAGAGCAAGCAACTGTGCTAGCAACTTTTGCTATATTTCTCAACGGTGGAGGGAAAAAGGCCGTGTCTTGAATTGAAGATTTTCTTCCTCATCTTCTCCAATCTTTCTTTCTTTTGCTTGTGATGCCTAGAACGCTGCAATTTCCACCTCTTGGTTTTTCACAAACCCGACGGGCACCACTTGGGTTAGCAATATTTAGAGTCCCATTTGCTACTTTCAACTTCTTGATCATTAGTAGCAGCGCCCATGGGGACCTCCTTCATCACCTATGTAGTTGGTTCCTCAACCACAATCAATTTATTAATTTTGACAATGGGCACTTGAGCAGAACTAATTGTAATGAAAGTGGGAGGACCAACTTCTTGTGTAGAAATGACGGGCACTTTCTCCTCCTTCTTAGGCACATAGACTTGCTTGATTTGTGCCTTTCCTCTCATGTGAGACGGTATCTCATGAGCCAACAACATCCTTAGCAATTTTGGTGGTTGCTTCTCATAATTTATATAAAGGGGGTGGTCTTATTCTAGTAGGAAACAAGTCTCAAATGTAATCTCCAAGCTTCCCACATCCAAAATAGATCTAAAACCGATTTGGAAACCAAACCAGCTCAGAAAGAGTAGAAAAGTCGACTTATCCAACTTGGGAGTTAGCCTAGCTGGTTCATATAGGCCTAGAGTGCTATTTCTAGGTTGGAAATAGGGGGAGTCAGCTTAGCTGACTTGGCACTAGAAATTTTAGGCAAAAAGCTTCTGAAATTCATAATTAATTCACCTAGACTTCAAACAAGGCGATCCATATATGTTTTCATGATCCGCTCAATGAGAAACACAATGGTGAAGTCCATTCTTGCATTTGAGAAAGTTTTAAAGTCGGCTTAGCTAACTTGGGGAGTCAGCTAAGCCGACTTGGTCTAGCTTGCACAGCTTGCCTTCTTATTCATGTGTTTCTTTCACTATTTGTCACACTAATTAACTTCGAACACATCCATGATGATTAGAAATTATTGTCGATGCCCATAATCCATGTTGGGACACTTTTGAGTGTCAACGGTCTCCAACATATGATTTTTATTTGACCCTTCTAACTGATTAACCTTTCATAGTTGATTGAACATTATTTCTAGTTCACCTGTGAATGTCTCTTCATTGCATGTTAGCTTCTGAAAGGTTCTAATATGGCTAGAGGGGGTGAATAGCCTATTTAAAAACTCTACAAAGCACTAGAGCAATTGATTAGTAAAACAAATGGCGTAATGCAATTTTGCTCTAGCTCTACAAGTGTTGCAAGCCACCTATCCCAACAATTCTAGTTGCTATGATCATAAGCACACAACAAGCTAAGTCACTACTCACTAAGCTAGTGTGCTCTCAAAGACTAACTAAATAGCCACACTAACCAAACTAACAAGCTCTCAAAGACTAATTACACTAAAAAGCTTGATAACTAGTTTGCAAAGAATGTAAAGGAGTGAGTAGGGTGATTATACCACTGTGTCGAGGAATGAACCAATCACAATATGAACACAACCAATCACCGGGAGAAACCCAATCATAAGAATGACACATGATTTTTCTCTCGAGGTTCATGTGTTTACCGGCATGCTAGTCCTCATTGTGTCAACCAACACTTAGTGGTTCGATGGCTAATAGGTGTTTCACAAACCTAGACCACCACAAGAGCACTGCAAGAACCTACCCACAAGTGAGGTAACTCAATGACATGAGCAATCCACTAGAGTTAACTTTTCGGTGCTCCACCGGGGAAGGCACAAGACCCCTCACAATCATCGAGAGATGACCACAAACAATCACCAACTCGTGCCAATGCTCCTTCGCTGCTCTAAGCCATCTAGCTGGTGACAACCACCAAGAGTAACAAGAAATCTATAGCCACAATGATCTCAAGTGCCACTAGATGCAATCACTCAAGCAAATGCACTAGGAATCACTTCCAATCTCACTATGATAATGAATCAATGATGGAGATGAGTGGGAGGTGTTTGTTTAGGCTCACAAGGATGTTAGGAATGTCAAAGTGCCAAGAGCATGAGCCTAGGTCCGTCCAAGTGCCTTAAATATGGAACCAACCATGAAAGAGCCATTGGCTTCCCACTGCCTATTTTCATAAGCCAACCGAATGCGCAGATCAAGCATGACTAGATGCATGACCCTAGCTTTTGGTCAACCATTGTCGTTGTTGACACCATTTTTTGCACGTGTCAAAATGATCAGAGTGGGCTAATCGGCAGGAGGAAAGTTACTGTATATGCTGACAGCCGATGAAAATTAGCTTGTAAAGATGGTTGCCGATGAATGGTGGTGATCGATGGAAAGGTTGATTTAGACTCGGGCATTGCCGATAAGGTTGGAGATGTTATTGTCGATGCCGATGAAGGAAGGCTTGAAGACTACTACCGATGAAACAGGAAGTATGCCGATGGAAAGGAGGTCGGTGAGATTTCCATCATAATTGAGGCGGACAGGGAAATAGATAGGAGTTGATTTCCTTTTCTATATTTGTTGGAGTATGATTCATGTAAGAGTCACGTGTTTCCTTAGATATGGACTTGGTGTCCTAGTTGTATTTGGTTATGTCTCTTTAGATCAGGGTATAAATATAGATTGAGGGGCAATGTAATAAAGAATCAATCAATATCAAAACCAATTTTTACTCCTATTTGCATCTACTTACTTTTCGGCGACTTCATCAATTTGCATATTTTTCCTTTTTACGAGTTCTCATTGATTCGGCGAGTTGCATAGCTTTAGTGCGACCTTCGGTGATTCTCGAGTTCCGTATGAGTACCTCTTGGCCGTGACTTCCGGGTGTATCGCTGTTGTTAGGACCAAAGTGCTCGTATCTTCATCCTTGTCGATTAACAGGTCAAATCGACTGGCACGCTTTGGATATCGATTCAGGTATTAGCCCTTTGTGTTTGCAGATCCACTTTTGCATCAACACATCTTTTGGCACGCTCGGTGGGACCAATCAATCCGATCAATATGTTCAATTCTGAGATCGATTCAGGGAACATTATCGTGGTATCAGAAGAAGATCTTAAGGAAGAGCAGAGGCAAGCTATGGAAAAGGCTGTAGAAGAATATAGACAGCTTTGTCTGAAATCGTTTAGCCTGAACAAGAGTGGACAAGTCATCCAAAAGCAAGATTTGCCGTTGCCTCGGTAGGTTACCTTTGACTCCAATCCTGGTAAACTTCAAGAGATGGTTAATTCTGCAGTAAATCATGCTTTGATTAATCATTCCAATGTGTTGTCCAATACTGTTCATAATGCTATGGTTCGAACTCTCAAAGAAGGACAAGCGTCACCGCATTATGTTGGGCTTGCCTATCACCAACCAGAGCCAGCATCTGTCAAAACTCCATCGGCTCCCTCGGCTGTTGTGGGTACAGAAGTTACTTCTCCTCCAGTATCGGCAGGCTTACCTAATATTCAATCTACACCGATACAATCAGATCTGATACTACCAGGAGGATGAGTTCAGCTTAATACAGATCTATCGGCATCAGCTATGTCAGGCCCTATGTCTCAGAATAGCCAGATTCCTGCTAATTGGTGGGGATATGGTATGCCTCCGGAGTCATCTGCTTTTAATCCTGGGTTACCTCAAGTGTTTGATGCAGTAGGAAAAGCTCCTATACCATCGGCTGTTTCGCTGATGGCTCAAGTGCCTCAATATGCCACAGCAACTACTGTGCAACCAACTCCAGGAGGTTTCCAGATGCCTTTGGTTCAAACACCCAATTCAAGTCCATCGGCAAGCTTACTACCGATGCAGCAGAAAGCCCCTACTATGAGTCAAACTAGGGTTCAGTTCATGCCTCAAGCTGGTTATAATTATCCAACAATGTCAGCAAATTACCAGTCATCGGTAAGTTTTGTACCGATGAGTTCTAATAATGGTTGGTCAGGACAGTTACCTATTCAACATATAGTTTAGCAAAATCAGTAGGTTGCAGGGATTCAACAAGGTCATATGCAAGCTGGTTTCCAGAATCAAGCATCGGCAGCTCAGCCGATGAATCCTTTCCAACAGGTTAATGGACCACAAGTAACGGCAAATATGCCGATTGCTAGAGATCGTGGGCCACAAAGATATGTGGAGGGATATCAGCAGGCACCTCCCATAGAAATTCAGCCAGTTCGTCAGCAGGAGGCTGATGCTTTTTGGGCCGATAAGATAGCAGAAATTATGAAGGATCAGTTTGGGATAAAGCCCAAGGTCAATACTTATTCTTATCGGGCTCCATACCATCCTGCATATGATTTAATTCCTCTCCCAAATCGGTACAAGGTACCAGATTTCACTAAATTCTCTGGGCAAGATGATACATCAACAATGGAACACGTCAATCGCTTCATTATTCAATGTGGAGAGGTAGCTAGCAGAGATGAATTAAGAGTTTGATTATTTTCATCATCTTTGTCTAGATCGGCATTTACATGGTTCATTTCATTACCACCAAATTCTATTATTACTTGGGTTGATCTAGGAAAACAATTTCATAAGTATTTCTTTGCTGGAATCCATGAAAAGAAGCTTACCGATTTAGTAAAATTGAGACAGCGTAATGATGAATCGGTAGAAAGCTTTGTGCAAAGGCTACGAGATGTAAAAAATAAGTGCTACAGTCTGGTGCTGGATGATCGGCAGCTTGCCGATCTGGCTTTCTAAGGGTTATTGCCACATCTTAAAGACAGATATGCTTCTTAGGAGTTTGGAAGCCTTAGTCATCTTGTGCAAAGGATCTCTGATCAAGATACTAGGGTTTTTGAACCTAAAAAGAATTGGAGTAAAAAAGTATCATTTGTTGAAGAAGTAGGAGATTCTGATTCTAATGAAGAACCAGTTATCAGCTTAGCTGAGTGGGTTAAGAATAAAAAGCCGATATCTTGTCCCTTTGGTTAGAAAGAACCAGAATAGTTTACCTTTGATATCACCAAGGCTGACAAGATATTCGATCTTCTGCTTCAAGAGGGCCAAATTAAGCTGTCACCTAATCATGTGATTCCATTGGCAGAATAGTTGAAGAAGATCTTATACTGCAAATGGCACAATGCAACTTCACACAGTACAAATGAGTGCAAGGTGTTCAGGCAACAGTTACAATCGGCTATTGAATCTAGGAGAATTAAGTTTGGTACTTCCAAGGCCCAGAAGCCGATGAAAATTGATCAACACCCTTTTCCAACAAATATGTTGGAGGCCAAAGGGAAGACCAAGGTATTGACGTCAGAGGCCGCTGAGAAAAACGCATCAGTGGATCCCCAACATCGGATAACTACCGATGATGCAAAAAGTAAGGGTTTGCTGGGAGAAAGCAGTAGTTCCAAAAACCCTCCTCGACCTGGCATTATGATTACCCATCGAAAGGCAGCAGGAGGGTTGGCGTCAGCATAAGGACCGATATCAACAACAGCAAGAAGAGAGACGTCGGGAAGAATGGTATCGGCATAAAAATTATTGGAGGTGCCCGTTTTTCATCCATTGCTAGGAAGAAGGTATTAAATTGCCAACTGTTCAAAATTGCCCTGAGTGCAATGGTTATTATGGGGTTAATCGGTCAGAAAGGAGGTTGCAACCTGGCAATCAGGGTTTATTTATCAATGAGCCGATCAGAGGCAGAGCATCAGTGCATGATCGGCTAGGGGGCAGACTTAGTGTACATGAAAGGCTTGGTAAACGCGCTGGATATTTTCCAAGGAATCAAGAGGAGCTTGAGGAGATGGCAAACGCAAGAGTTCCCAATGAAGAAATATTCTACAGGGACCCTAATATACATCGTGTAGAATCAACTGGGACCTGCTATCAGCTGGTTTGGAAGACCAAGTTTCCTCGATGGTGCCCGGAGGGTCTGACAAAGACACAGAAAAGAAGGATGCAACGTGAGCATCAAGAGGATTTATACTGAGAGGAAAATTCCTCCAATGAGAGGTCCAGTCATCAGTAGTGGCAGGTAAAACACAAAAATAAGGGTCCATCGGCAGATGTTAATATGGTATTCATGTTGCCGATGGAGTTTTTGGCACTATCTGATAATGAGGAAGAAGTTGTTCTCTCTGATCAAGTAGCTCAGTTGACACTAGATCCAATGATGGCTATTTTTGAGAAACCTACTGATGATGAGAGATAGCATCTTAAGGCTTTGTTTATGAAAGGTAGAGTTGATGGGCAGCCTGTATCTAAGATACTTATCGACGGAGGGGCTACGATTAATATTATGCCTTATGTGATGTATTGGAAACTTGGTAAGGGAGATCAAGACTTGGCCAAAACCGATATGATGCTGAAGGATTTTGAAGGCAATGTGTCATCGGCTAAAGGGGCAGTATGCGTTGAATTGACTATCGGCAACAAAACCTTGCCAACGACGTTCTTTGTTATTAATGGCAAGGGTGCATATAATTTGCTTCTAGGGAGGGATTGGATTCATGCTAATTGTTGTGTTCCTTCTACAATGCATCAATGTCTCGTACAGTGGATTGGGGATAAGATTGAGTTTGTCCCTGGTGATTCTTCTTATATCATCGCATCGGCAGAATCAGATACTTATGAGCGAACTAAATGCATATCAGGAGAAGTTTGGAAAAAAGAATTCCTTAGAGTGGCTGATTATGAAATTCCACCGATCCAAGCAGTCGGTTCCGAAGAAGAGTTTTAATGGATAGGTTTGCCGATGATGGAAAATTAGGTCAAGGGTTCACATCGGCAGATAATTTAGTAGAAGTAGATATTGGTGATGGCGATAGGCCAAGACCTACTTTTATTAGTGCTAAGTTAGATTCCAAGTGTAAGTAGCAAATAACTAATTTGTTAAAAGAGTATAAAGATTGTTTTACTTGGGATTATACTGAGATGCCTGGATTAGACCAATCGATAGTTGAACATCGGTTACCTATCAAATCTAGATTTCGGCCACATCAACAGCCATCGCGCCGATGCAACCCTAATATATTTCCTGACATTAAGGCCGAAATAACTAAATTAATTGAGGCAAAGTTTATTCGGCAGTGTCAATATGCAGAGTGGATCTCTAATGTGGTTCCTGTTTATAAGAAAAATGGAAAACTTCATGTTTGTATTGATTTCAGGAATCTTAACAAAGCCACACCGATGGATGGCTATCCAATGCCGATTACTGATTTGTTGATTGATGCTGCAGCCGGACATAAAATTATCAGCTTCATGGATGGTAATGCAGGTTACAATCAAATATTCATGGCTGAAGAAGATATTCCCAAGACTGCTTTCAGATGTCTAGGTCATGTAGGGTTGTTTGAGTGGATAGTCATGACGTTTGGTTTGAAAAATGCTGGCGCTACTTATCAAAGAGCTATGAACTTTATTTTTCATGAATACATCGGCACATTAGTGGAGATCTACATTGATGATATAGTGATTAAGTCTGGAGATATCACAAAACATCTAGCTGATCTACGAAAGATACTGGAGTGCACAAGGAAGCATGGATTGAAGATGAATCCTAATAAATGTGCATTTAGTGTATCAACATGTCAATTCTTGGGTTTTATGGTGCATCAGCGGGGCATTGAAATCAGTAGGAAGTCTATTGATGCAATTAACAAGGTGGTTGCTCCTGCCAATAAAACTGAATTGCAATCTTTGATCGGTAAGATTAATTTCATTAGAAGATTCATATCTAATCTGTCGGGTAAGATCAAGGCTTTCAGTCCATTACTTAAATTGAAAGCCGATCAGGAATTTGTATGGGGAGCTGAGCAGCAGTTAGCCCTAGATGAAATTAAGAAATATTTAACAAATCCTCCAGTGCTAGTTCCACCTCAACACGGGAAACCTTTCAGGTTGTATTTGTCAACTGATGATATCGTTATTGGTTCAGCTCTTATTCAAGAATTTGAAAGGAAAGAACGTGTTATTTATTATTTGAGCAGAAGATTAGTGGATGCTGAGACAAGGTATTCGGCCATCGAAAAATTATGTCTGTGTTTATACTTTTCTTGTGTCAAATTAAGACATCATTTGTTATCTGCCGAATGTACGGTCATATGCAAAGACGACGTAGTCAAGTATATGCTGTCGATGCCGATATTAAGTGGTAGAATCGGCAAGTGGATTTTAGCATTATCAGAATTTGAACTACATTATGAATCAACTAAGGCAGTTAAGGGGCAGGTTATGGCTGATTTTGTCACTCAGCATTGTAATACAGTGGACTCTCTAGAGGTTGCTCCTTGGACACTTTTCTTCGATGGGTCCACATGTGGTGAAGGAGCAGGTATCGACATTGTGTTGATTTTACCTCAAGGAAGGAAGTATGAGTTTTCATTGCCGATTGTTGCTACATCGACAAACAATCAGGCTAAATACCAAGCCTTGATAAAAAGGTTAGAATTGCTGAAGGAGATACGTGCTGATGCTGTTGAAATCTTTGGTGATTCTATGCTAGTTATAAATCAATTGGCTGGGATTTATGAATGCCGAAGTGAAGTTTTAATTTTGTATTATGAAAGATGTTTGCAATTGTTGAAAGGGTTTAGAGATTTTCGTCTTGAACATATTTCTCGACTGCATAATGAAGAAGCTAATCGACTAGCTCAGCATGCTTCAGGGTATCAGCCTATTCAGGAAATGCTAACATCGGCGGTCGATACCGATGACTGGAGAAAGGAGATTGTCGATTATTTAAAGGATCCATATAAAAAGGTTGAAAGATGTATAAGGTTCCAAGCTACCAAGTATGTGCTCCTCGATGATGAATTATATTATCAAACTATAGATAGAGTTTTACTCAGATGTGTTAGCAGTGATGAATCAAAAAGCTTGATGGGTGAAATTCATGAAGGAGTGTGTGGAGCGCATCAATCGGCTTTCAAGATGAAGTGGATGATCAGAAGGAATGGATACTATTGGCCGACTGTTCTTGAAGATTGTTTTAAGTATTTTAAAGGATGTTAGGGGTGTCAAAAGTTTGGTAATGTTCAAAGAGCGCCTGCATCGGCTATGAACCCTATAATTAAACCTTGGCCGTTCCGGGGATGGGCTATCGATCTCATCGGTCAGATTTATCCGCCATCGAGCAAAGGACATAAATTTATTCTGGTTGCTACCGATTATTTCATAAAATGGGTTGAGGCAATTCCTTTAAAAAAGGTGATATCGGATAATATGATCGATTTTGTGAAAGAGCATATTGTTTACCGATTTGGTATTCCTCAAACTATCACTACCGATCAGGGTACTATATTTACATCGGGAGAATTTGATGAGTTTGCTGTAGGTATGGGAATTAAAGTTTTAAATTCTTCTCCATATTATGCTCAAGCTAATGGTCAGGCTGAGGCTTCTAACAAAGGGATCATCAAACTCATTAAGCGCAAAATTAAAGAAAATCCTAAGAGGTGGCATACAGTATTAAATGAAGCCTTGTGGTCATATCGGATGTCATGTCATGGTGCAACCAAAGTAACGCCTTATCAGTTAGTATATGGACACAACGCAGTATTACCTTGGGAAATTAAAATTGGCTCTAGGCGAATACGTTCTCAAAATCAGCTGACAGCCGATGATTATGATACTCTTATGAAGGATGAGTTGGAAGATGTGGCGGGTCATCGGTTAAGGGCTTTAGTTAGCATCGAAGAAAATAAGAAAAGAGTAGCCAGATGGTATGACAAGAAGGTGAAGGTAAAGGAGTTTGCCGATGGAGATCTGGTCTGGAAATTGATTTTACTGATTGGAACTAAAAGTTCAAAGTTTGGAAAGTGGTCTCCTAATTGGGAAGGTCCATATCGGATAAATCAGTCTGTTCCTAGTAACGCATATATTCTAGAAACCCTCGAAGGGGTTGTGTTTCCTAGAGCATTAAATGGAAAATATTTAAAGAAATATTACCCTAGTATCTGGATGGATGCATAAAAGTATAAGTGCCGATAACAGTCCTATCGGCTAGAATTATACAAGGATATCAATGTCTCATAAAGTGCCAATGCAATAGACAAGATTTACAAGTTTAACAAGGATTGGATAGCCAATATCGCATGCAGGCAAATCTGGTCGGCTTCCTTCATTTCTTTGATGTCTTCATCGGCAGCACCCTCCATAGGCTTGAGTTTTTTCTTCATGGCCAAGGCTTTGCGAGCCTAGATGTCTCTTTTTTGCTGAAGGGCCTTGATGGCATTGGGTAGCCAGCTTTCTTCTTGTTGGGCATGAGTTAATGCTGCCTTGACTTCTTTCAATTCAGCCAATAGAGCCATCTTCTTTGCCGATAAGTCTAAGATTTTCTGCTTAAGTTCAGCGCCCGAAGTTTGCAAGTTGCCGATGCCCTTGTGCTTCTCATCGGCAATCTGTTTCAATTGTAGCATCTCTTCTTTGAGTTGAGCCTGAGCTGCTCTATCGGCAATGCATTGAGCAGCCCATTGATATTGCAGTTGACGGCTTTCTAAATGGGCTGCTGGGAAGAGTACTTCTTCAACATCGGCAGGGACCTGGCCACGGATTGTTTTGAAAATTGCCTTTGTGGGGTCTGAGTCATCTACCAGTTGGGCAGTATCCTGCTGTAACAAGTTCAGGAGAGCTTCCAACTTGGACTTAATTTCTACCAATATTGTTCCCAGTGCAAGGGAAGAACTTGTTTCCTCTCCATCATCGTCAGAAACATCAATGGCAAAGGAAAATAGGTTGTTTGGGGAGTCTTGTTCTTGAGAAAAAGAAAAAGAGGTCAGTTAAGGATAAGTATGAATATTATAAATCGACTAGGTCAATCGGCTTACCTATTTCAAGGTAATTTCCTGTACTTGGCTGGAGGAAGCAGCCTGGAGTATGCTGTGTGGAGGATTGGCTAAGCTTGCCGATGGGATATCCTCTGTGGCCTCATCGGTGGTTGGCTCTTGGGGTATGATGACCGATGGTATGTCCTGTACAGGAGGATTAACTGCTTGCTCAGTTGCATCGACTGATTCTGGCCAGATTGTAGACATTGGGGCAGATGTGGGGATCGGCATGGACTTCTATCGTTTTGGCTATGCCTCGGCATCTGTTAAGGCTTTGCGCTTTGCTTGGGCCTCAACAACGGTTGGCTGGGGGGCATCGGCACTTGTTGGTTGTGGAGCTTGGACATCTGGTACGCTTGCTGATGTACCCATTTGTTGCTGCAAAACAAGTGTAAGGTATGATATTTAACAGATAAAATGTAAAATCAAAGGAATACCTCTGAAGGTTTGTCAGAAGTAGTGGTGCTTGATGTCGGAGGAATTGCCGATGACGATCCAGCAGCGGCTCTTACACCCTGATGATTAATGTTAATACAGTTTGTGATCGGCATGAGTAGAAATAAACAGGGTTGTTACCTTGAATGCCTTGATCAGGGTTGTAGCAGCAGCCAATGGAGTGGCCCTAGCTGTAGCCAATTTGGACTTGGAGGTGATGGTCTTGGCACGGGTCTTCTAGTGAGTCAAAGCAGCTAAGGTGGGGGCGTTGTAGCCGATCGGTGATATCAGGGAAACAGGCCGAAGATCGAAGGGTTTTCCACTTTTGCTCATAGATGGTGCTGGGTTGTTAACCTGTCATGAGAAAGTTAGTTACCGATATATGAAAGGAAAAAGCAGAAGGGAGTTAAAAGAAACTTACTGCATCATCAGGAATGGCGTAGTCAGGGTCGATCATGTGCCGATATGTGTGAGCAGATGTTGCAAACAGTTGTTCCCTCCACTCTCACCACCATTGCTTATATGATTCGGTGATGAAAGATACTGGCGTCCAGACGGATATATCGACATCTGTAGTATCGGCATCGGGGGAGAGTCGCACTACCCTGCTCTAATCTGTTCCGCAGGTGATTGTTTCTCTGGGTTTGATCACATTGGCAAAACAAAGTTTGATTGGCAGTTGCCCAAAAGCCAATTGACGGGATACTTCTGATGGGTTGTAAAATTCATACGTGATATTGGTGTTTTTCCCGTTGCCGAATGTGTTTACTGGGATTGCCCTGGGAGTAATGATGGCCATCATGAGTTCATTATCCTGATTCAGAGTGTCATTGGCAAAGTTGAAAAGAAGGGGGAATCTGTTTTCTTCGTCAATATAAGGTACCCAGGCCCTATGATCATGAGAAAGACCATTGTAGAAGCTTTGGAAGAATCTGCTGATCTGGTCTTCATTGGCCTCTGTTCTAGGGAGGACAATTATGGCTTCACCAAAATTGAGGGGTGAGCGTGTTGCCGATTCCTCGTCCCCAAGCACGTGGTCTTCAGCAATTTCTTGTGGGAATTGTTGGGCAAAGAAGTCCCACTGCAAACATTTGTGCATATGGGCATTCAGCCACATGTTGATAAACCACCACGGGCCTCCTAAGTTGCCGATGGGTTCGCCAAGCAAAAGTTTCTGAGACACTTGATGAAGAAGATGATAAGTGGAGCTCAGAAGGTATCGGCCAAGAGGGAACCTTACACCATTAGCCAAGAGTTCAGCCGCGGGGAGGAAGGCGTTGGTTGGTCCTACTGATCGACCATAGAAGATAAATTTTTCTAGCCACATATTCAAGAATGTGGCATGTTCCCTCTGGTTAACTATCCCGGTTCTCTGGCATTCTTGAATGTATCCCGTCCAACCACCGATGTTGCGGGTATTCACCCTATATTCAGATTTTCTGCCATAGATGGAGCCTTCATCGGTAGTTGAAATATCCAAGCCAGTGAGCATGTAGACATCGGCAAGTGTGGGAGTAGCTGGGCCATGTCCAAACATAAAAGTGTTTGTTGTGTCTGACCAGAAGTAAGCAGCTGCAATCATCATTGACTCGTTCTTTTGCATATCGGCAATGGATAGCCTAATGCATTGGTCTAGCTTCCGTTCTACCCAGTGTACTTGCATCGACCTATTGACCCTCAAGTACCAATCTTTCCACCCTTTGGTGGTTTTGGGCTAAGATCGGAATGTATCTTTCCATAAATTTAGAGAGAAATTTTGGGCTCTAAAAGGGATTCTGTTAACCTCTGCATTAATCAGATCAGTTGGATCTGGGTTGCCCATTGGTCCTAGGCATTGGACATGCGGCTGATCGGTTGGAATAACTAATTTGTTGCGCAGTTCCTAAGTTTAGAGGATCCGAAGAACAAAAGAAAAGAGAAAAAATTACCAACTATATGAACTCACAAAGACCAGAGGAATCGAGGTAAAAAGGTAACGGAAGTGGAACGAACCGCAAGGACGTCAAAGTTGATTGCCATTATCTTGAGGTAGATGGGGGCACGAGCCAAGACTCGAGGTTGACGCTGGAGAAAAGTTCTTGTTGGTTGAGGTCGCATAGTTGTTCGTTGGAGTCGCCGCCGGAAAGAGAGAATGTCAAAGATTGGAGTCTGAGGGTAGAAGACGAGCGTTCTGGAGAAATCTATTTATAAGCCGCTTGGAGTAGGGGTATTCTGGACTTATCCTTATGCCGCGCGCATGTAGGTCGAGGTGGTTCAGATGGATATGGTAACTATTCGCATGATAATCAAGGGATTGTACAGATGATTTGATGGCAAGTAATCATGACTTGGAAGAGATTTCGGTACAGGATATTTTAATTTTGAAAATGGCGGCACTATTATGTTAGGATCTTGTCGATGGATTATTGTTTCAGTATCTTAACCATAATCAGGGCAAGAGTGGTTGGCAATTGTGCGATATTTACTGAGGTGCGTGAATCAGGATTAGATTTGATAACAGATCAAGTTTTGGCTTGAAGGATGAGTTACGGTAATTGGGCGAAGGCAAAAGTTATCTGGAGTAAATTTCAGAGCATTAATGGTTTTATACTCCGAAATTGGGGGGCATGTGTTGACACCATTTTTTGTACATGTCAAAATGATCAGAGTGGGCTAATCGGTAGGATGAAAGTTACTGTATACGCTGACAGCCGATGAAAATCAGCTTGTAAAGATGGTTGCCGATGAATGGTGGTGATCGATGGAAAGGTTGATTTGGACTCGGGCGTTGCTGATATGGTTGGAGATGTTATTGTCGATGCCGATGAAGGAAGGCTTGAAGACTACTGCCGATGAAACAGGAAGTATACCGATGGAAAGGAGGTCGGTGAGATTTCCATCGTAATTGAGGCGGACAGGGAAATAGATAGGAGTTGATTTCCTTTTCTATATTTGTTAGAGTATGATTCATGTAAGAGTCATGTGTTTCCTTAGATATGGACTTGGTGTCCTAGTTGTATTTGGTTATGTCTCTTTAGATCAGGGTATAAATATAGATTGAGGGGCAATGTAATAAAGAATCAATCAATATCAAAACTAATTTTTACTCCTATTTGCATCTACTTACTTTTCGGCGACTTCGTCAATTTGCATATTTTTCCTTTTTACGAGTTCTCATTGATTCGGCGAGTTGCATAGCTTTAGTGCGACCTTCGGCAATTCTCGAGTTCCGTGTGAGTACCTCTTGGCCATGACTTCTAGGCGTATCGCTGTTGTCAGGACCAAAGTGCTCGTATCTTCATCCTTGTCGATTAACAGGTCAAATCGATTGGCACGTTTTGGATATCGATTCGGGTATTAGCCCTTTGTGTTTGCAGATCCACTTTTGCATCAACAGTCGTCCACGTGTCACCTTCTTTCAACGAGCGCCACTGATCCTCAATGGCTAGCTACCGCATGCCAGCGAGTTAAGTGAGAACAGACGCAGTCGAGCCAGACCGGACACTGTGCCGCTATGTCCACTCATGCTCATGCTCACATGCCGATAGCCACAACCTGACGCATTGCCTTATGACCGGACACACTGATGCCCTGAGTTTGGTCGGGGGCAAAAACTACACCAAGAGGTTTTTCTAGCTCAAACCGAGTCTGGTTATAGGTGACCGGACATAGCCATGCGTCCAATCCTGCCAGCCACCACGTGCCAATGCCTGAGCCCCTATGTCAGCGTACGTCACACACCGACCAGATGTAGCCCCTATGCGTAATCGGACACGCCCGGGGTGAGTTCGGTCACCCCGACGCTAGAGTCTAGTCCTCTGCCTTTGCCTCCTTTTCTTTTTCTAAGTCCAGAACTATTTCACCCTTGCTTCTAAGATGCTAACCATAAAGTGTAGAACTTGTGTGCTCGTGTGTTAGCATTTTTCCAAGCATTTTACAAGGGTTAATTGTTAGCACACTAGATCCCTAATGCATATGCAAGAATCATGTCAGCTAGTGGCACTCGATAACCGCTTAGCCAAAGATTTCCCCTTTATTGTATGACTATCTATCCTAAGTGTGATCACACTCTCTATAGTTTCTTGATCACCAAAACCAAAACCAAAACCCTAAGCAATACCTTTGCCTTGATCTCCATAGGGTTTTGTTTTTCTCTTTCTTCTTTTCCAAGTTGAGCACTTGATCATCTTTGGGTCATCTCTTCCTCCACCACTTGGAATGGACTATCCTCTCTTGTCTACACACTTAGCACTTAGGATTAGTCCATAGGTTTCATCAATTATCCAAAACCAAATTAGGGCTTTCAATCTCCCCCTTTTTGGTAATTGATGACAACCTTCTCACAAAGATATTCAACAAAATCTTTTTGGATTGATGTTGCTTGCCCAAGCATTTTACCATGTGTAAAGGATATGGATAAGTTTCATAAACCCAAATTGGTAGCATTAGCTCCCCCTACATATGTGCTAAGAGTTTGGATTTGAAAGCTTGCACATATGCATAGAATAGAGATGTAGGGAAGTAATGTCTACCAAATGATGCTAAGGTGTAAAGAATGGACCTTTGAAGTGTGATACCAATAGGAGTTGCCATTTGAACACCATCCTTAGCATCATTTCTTGCTAGATACCACTTGAGAGCACAAAGACAAACTAGATACCTCATGAGATCAACATTAGAAGCAAGACTCTAGTACCACTTGTGAAAGCAATTCAAGTGTCTAGCTATCCAATGCATGCTAGTTTTTCATTTCATTATTCAATCCTACTACTAGCATAGACCACACAAGCATGGATATAGAATTTAAAAATGTGTGCCATGTAAGCAAACATATGTAATGCACATTCAAATGCAACATACAAGTTTATGAGCTTGCTCCCCCTACTTGTGTGCTTTAAATTTTAATTGATCCCCTTGCTTTAGCATTTCTCCCCTATCTTACTATCTTTGGGTTTCTCTCCCCCTTTCTTTGTGAATTACTTCTCCCCCTTTGTCATCGATGACCACAAAATGTGAGCCCAAATTTTAGATAGGTTGTTTGAAACCATGAAAAGTGAGGATCATTTTCCCAAAATTGATTCAATCTAGATCACTTGCCAAAGATATTTAACTTGGTTTGATCCAAGGATAAGCTTCTTCACACCTCCAAAAAAGGGTTATCTTGTATCATGTTGAGTTAAACACTTATAGCTCATTTTCTAGATTAAACACTAGGTTCACAAGCCCACAAACATGTCATATGCTACCACTAGATCAATTCAAGCATAGAAGCAATAGTGGTACCATACAAGCATCAAATTCATTTAATTTTCATGAATGAGCCTATAAAACATGAGGAATGACTAGATGCACTAAACAAGTCCTTAGCAAAGGATGAATGACATGTCAACCAATTTTACCTTGCTTTGCTTGAAGGAGAGGCATGTCATATAATGGGGGTGCATCAACACATATTTGAGAAATCCAATATGTTCAATTCATTCCTAAGCTTGCAAAACCTTTTCTCATAAAGTGGCTTGGTGAATATGTCAACAAGTTGATCTTCGGTGCCCACACTCTCAATGCAAATGTCCCCTTTTTGTTGATGATCTCTTATGAAATGGTGATGGACATCTATATGCTTTGTTCTTGCATGTTGAACTAGGTTGTTGGTGAGCGTCATGGCACTTTATTGTCGCATAGCAATGGCACTTGTTTGAACTTGATTCCAAAATCATTCAAAGTAGCCTTTATCCAAAGTAATTGAGCACAACAACTACCGACCGAAATGTACTCTGCTTTGGCGGTTGAAAGTGCTACACTATTTGCTTCTTTGATGACCAAGACACAAGTGATCTTCCCAATAGTTAACATGTGCCCGAAGTGCTCTTTCTCTCAACTTTGCATCCCACATAATTAGAGTCCGAATAGCCATTCAACTCAAATCTAGCTCCTTTGGGATACCATAATCTAACATTTTGTGTATGCTTCAAGTACCTCAATATTCTCTTTGTTGCCTTCAAATGACTCTCTCTTGGTGAGGCTTGAAATCTAGTACACATGCATACACTGAGCATCACATCCGACCATGATGCAGTCACATAGAGTAGGCTTCCAATCATAGATCGATACATCTTTTGATCCACCATGTTGCCATTTGCATCACTATCCAAGTTTCCATTGGTTCCTATAGGTGTGCTAATTGCCTTTGCATCTTCCATGCCAAACTTCTTGAGCATGTCTTTGATGTACTTGCCTTGACTCACAAATGTACCATTCTTCAATTGCTTGATTTGAAGACCAAGGAAATAACTAAGCTCTCTAATCATGGACATCTCAAACTCATTGACCATCATCTTTCCAAACTCTTCACAAAAATCTTGATTGGTTGATCCAAAGATAATATCATCCACATATATATGCAACACAAACAAGTCCTTGCCTATCTTCTTGGTGAAGAGAGTGGTGTCAACCTTGCACATAATGAACTCTTTTGAAGCACCTGATTTTAAGGACAAAACCAGATACACGTCATATATGAGCCTAGAAAGTCAAATCACACATATGGCTACAAATAGAGGTAATATCAATAGACAATGCTTAATATATAACATATTAGTATAAAGAATACAACCTTAGATAGTAAACAGCAGAAAGACACTCAGTTCTTCAGGCGAAGGCTCCAAATACATAGGGACAACTAACTGGTTGATCACAAGCCTAACTGCTCCATAGTTTAGCAATCTGGTACCCATCCGGGATTTTTATCCAAGTAAAATATAAAGACAAGAGTATGTACATATCGTACTCAGCAATATAACATGGGTTTCATGTGGTTCAAAAGAATGACATTGGTTTACTGTGGTTAGTTTTTAGTGAGCCACAATTTCAGCAATTGAGTATCAACAAGTTTATTCACAAGCCCACATAAACACATGATCAAGTAAACGTGAATAATGAATAGCATAAACAATTAACCATTAATGATCATCTATTCCGTAAGAGTTCCAAGGCCGCTCATGACCATGAGCATGGCTGATATACTAGTTTTACACTCTATAGAGGTTGTACACTATCACCATGAGCCATGATTTACCCTTTTGCCCGAGGTCATGAGCCTCTTAACCCACTACCAAGGAAGGTTAGTAGGGTTCACTATGAAGTCTTTCAAAGGTTCGCCTAACAAGTGTAGCTCGCTAAGGATTCCCCTTCAACCAGTAAGATCCCTTCCCCAAGGTGTGACTAACAAAAAGACAGAAACCAAAGTGCACTCCCTTGGCAGGCCACGGGATCAAACCAATCGGAGCCGCTCTTGCGCCTTTCGGTAAGCTACTATGAGCTAGAAAAGGTCCTCATACTTAACTAAAGCTAGAGCCATGTAGCACTCATGGTTGTACTATAAGTCCTGGTTGACCATTTACAGATAAGTCCTTAGGGAGAGGAATCTAGAGCATTGCAAAAACTATGCTCTAGCCCCCTTGTTCCTTCTTGCTAAAAAGCATCTTTTAGTGTTTATTGCATATTCCATTAGTCAAGTTTCAAGATCATGGTATCAGTTGAGCACTAGCATCATACTACCCAATGCAATAACCCATAGGTGACAAGGTATAAGTACAATGCTAGGAAAGTCGTTAGTGGCAGTCAAGGTAGACACATGCAATATGAATTAAATGGTTAATAGTGAATAGGATTACAAGGATGATCCCATGCTATACGTGCCTTAAAACTCAGATCCTTCTTCTAGTCCAAACCTTCAATGAATTGCTTCTGGATTCACCACGTATAACTCACCGACTGGACGATATCATAAAGCACCACACAAGCATTCAAGCACAAACATGCATAAAATACAAATATAACTAAATTAGAATAGTACACCAATCAATAAAAAGGTTTGAAAACTGATCTACGCATCTCTATGAACACACATTCGCAAAAAAGCACACTAATCGGAGCTACGATGCAAAAGAAACGTCTACCGAACGATTTACTATAAGCTTCATTTATTTTATATTTTAACTATATAAAAGCGTGGATAAGATCTTTCAGAGAAATATCTAAGTTGAATTAGCCAAATTATATTTGATTTAGAAGACCAAGATAAAACTAATCTTATTTTATTTAGAAAAGATCAAAGTAGGGCGGTTCACAACCTCGATGCAGAGCTCGGCAACGGGTCGCGTATGGCGAAGAGGCTCCTAGAGACCATCACAGCGGCGGTGGCTCTGCTCAGCGAGATCCGTAGAGTGTGCGTGCAAACTAGGGCAAGGAGGCGATGATGGTGGGGAAAAACGGGTGCGGTAGGGCTTTGGTATTTTTATAGGTCCACACAGTGTGGACATCACGCCAAATCCCATAGAAAATAGGGGCGAATTCCATCAGAGAGGAGTCTGGCTCTCCTACAGCTGGAGGTAGGAGACATGGCTAATGTGTGGGGCTGCTCCATCAGCGAGAGAGGGTGAGAAGGCTATGCGCGGGCTCAGTCTCTAGCTGGGCCTGCGGAGAAGGGAAAAAACCGAGTTGGGCTTCGGGGTAGAGAAGGCCGAGTGGGCTGTGGGGATGGAGTAGGCCTTTAGGACGAATGGAGAGGGAGAGGGTGAGTGGCCTTCGGGCCAAAAACATAGAGGGCGAGTAGAGGGTTTTCTTTTTCTTTTCTTTTTCTTTTATTTCATAGCCATTTCAAAAGCAATTTGAATTATTTTGAGCTTTAGATCAAAACCACTCACCTCAATAAAGCAAATGCAAAGGCATGAATGCTCATACATGTTTCTACACCCTATGATAAATTTTAATTTTAAAAAATATATTATTTTCCTATGTTTTCATGAGCACAAAAATACAAAATTGCATCAATTTATATCTATTTCAAAAGGAGCAAATTTTTGGGGTTTACACCTTTAGAGAGTAAGATCTCTCTTAATCTCTCATATTATGCTCTAGGTACTTGCTTCAATCCATACAATGCCTTCTTCAACTTATACACATGGTTGGACTTCTTGTCATCTTCAAAACCGGGAGGTTGCTCAACATAAACTTCTTCATTGATGTAGCCATTGAGAAATGCACTCTTCACATCCATTTGATAGAGCTTCATGCTATGGGCACAAGCATAGGCTAACAAGATCCTAATTGCTTTCAATCTTGTAACCGGGGCATATGTTTCTCCAAAGTCAAGACCTTCAACTTGTGTATAGCTTTGTGCTACCAATCTTGCTTTGTTCCTTTCTACTATCCCATCTTGATCTTGCTTGTTCTGAAAGACCCATTTGGTTTCAATCACATTGTGTCCCTTATGATGAGGACATCACTCCTTCGGATGTACCCACTGACCCTCCAACCGTCATGCAAGGTCCAATGACTCGGGCTCGAATGCGTCAACTCAATTTAGAGGTGAGCTCGTTCTTAAGCGATCCTTTTCATACTTTTGAGAATAGAGTACTACCTAATGATGTTATCTTTCTTAGGAACATTGGAGAGGGTCATGAGGGACTTAGAGGACATGGTGGAGGTGATGATGACTAGCAAGGACGTCCAATAGAAATCGGAGGCCTGATCCAACATGATTTCGAGTCTGCCTCGGCCTCCAGGACCAGTCTGCCTTAAACTAGTCACTCAGGACGTATGTGGACTCCATTTGCAACGATCAACATATGGTTGGAAAGATAATTTGATAATGAAGCCAATCCATGTGGTCTCACATCAAAATCCCTTCAGAATCAATGGGAATCATCAAAATAAGTTAGTGTCCAGAATCTACCAGGGTGCTGCGACACTGTCTTTTGGTCCGTTGGACCGTGTATTGTGTTTGGGCCCATTAGGGGGCGCGTCTAGGGTAGGCGATGACCCTAAGACCTTTATAATCATATGCCGCCGCCGTCATTAGGTTTTGGATTTTGCTTAGATTAATCTGTTAAGAACAGTTTCGCCGTTCATCGGTTTGTGAGACCCCAACTTCGTAAGATTAATCATTCATCTGCAAATTGGTTGCTTTCTTTCTTGTTCTTGCTTGTGTTCTTCGTTGCGCAGGTAGGGATTAGACTTCTTGGCGAGGTCAACCAGATCCGTGTCTTGGTTGATAACCAAAGGAGTTGTGGTGCTAAGATTGCAGGGTTCGATCTTTCGATCTGAAGCCAGATCGGTGTGTCATTCTCCGCCACAATGATAGTTACCTCTACCTAACGGAACATCAGGATCTCCATTCCCATTAAGTGGTAATCAGAGCTAAGGTATACTGTCAGGTTCACATTTATCCCCTAGTTTTGAGTGTTTTGCATTCGTCCCATAGTCCAGTGCCATTTTTTCCTGTCCTAGAACCTTTCGCGCCATAGCCTTTGCATATTTCGGTTTCAGAGTCCATCGTGTTGAGTTTGTGTCCTGGTCAAGGTCTTGTTGCTGGTTAGGTCATGTTGGAGTCTAGTTCATGTGTTTTCTCCCATCATTTCCATCAAATCCTTGCTGCCGCGACCAATTTTGCGCGCATTGTTCCTGTTTTGTCCTCTAATTTGGAGTCTGTTCTTAAAATGGGTCTAGTTTTCACATACGAACTCCGATTTCGACGTTCCATATATCAAAATTGATCAAAAATATTTTTTGGATCCGTCCATCCCCCGCTTTGTTGTGGTCAGAAATTTTTATTTTGGTCAAAAAGTGGTCACAAGATCCTCTTTTCGTGGTCACAAGGTTTTTGTCGATTTTGAGCACATCTTCTGAAAATTCCATAGGCCACGTCTTTCACTTGTTTAAGCTCATATTTTCTATGGTTACTTATTTTGTGCTCCTAAGTGAAGAAAAAATATCAAAAAAATAAAAAGAAAAAGTTAAAATTTCCCAAAAAAACAACGACAACCCAAAAAAATAGAAAAAAGAGAGGGACAAAAGAGGAACAATATCTAGAGGAGCACATAGAGAAGGTCAAAGTGAGCTGTGTTAGCGTGTGCTGTCTGGTTCCTTGTTTTTGTTGCTCTTGCTATCCGCCATACTTGTTTTTCACACCCCTATCACCTTACTATCCACCATATTTGTTTGTTCCACACCTGGTACTTGGAACATTTTAGTCCAGCAATGAGAACAAGTACTTTGGACTATAATACAACATTACTTTCTATTACTGACTTGTGTGCCAGATATACATATTATTCTTTGTGTGCCTTCCAAGCTCCACAAACTCTTTAGATCAGTACAGAAAAAAGGCCTTGCAATCTCGGTACCACTGTCTCACAGGTATCATGAACCAGCCACCGATTGTACCGCCCACTGCTTGCGTTGGTAAGAACTTTGTAAGAGCTTGGTAAGACGCTTCCACTTGCTATGAAAAGTGATACCACTGCAACCACATAGTCATTTGGTAGGGATAACTTTCACCATTTGTTCCTGTTTTTGTGTTTACAATGGCAGGAGGTGATCAGACTGGAGATAACAATCCTAAGGGTTTCAACGAGTGTGTCAGCCAAGAGCAACTACAAGCTGTTGTAGAGGATGCCCAAAAAAGGATGAATGAGGCCGTTAGGAAGGCCATCACTAACGCACTCATTGAACTCAACATTGGCAATAGCATGGAGAGATTGGACAAATGAATTTCCACGCTAACCGACAAGGTTACTGAGTTGGAAACCTTGGTGGCGGTCAACAACAATGACGTCTCCGGTAGCAACACCGATGGTCTCTTGCCAGAAGACATGATGCATGATGCTGCTGGGAACACAGACCTTCCGACAAGCAAGATTATGACAACGTCTTCACCGCAACACGATAGGTATGGGTGGTGTCCACCACCATCAAGGTAATAATCACCATGTGCCCGATGATCCTTATGCTAAGATTAAGTTCACAATACCATCTTTTTCAGGTCATTATGATGCTGAGGGATATCTTGATTGGGAGATGACAGTAGAACAAAAGTTTAGCGCCCACCTTGTGCCTGAGCATCATAGAGTTTGACAAGCTACTAGTGAGTTTAAGGATTTTGCCATTATTTGGTGGAATGGGCTAGCTCCATAGGATGCTTTGCCTAGTTCGTGGGAAGAACTTAAGGTAGCTATGCATGATCGTTTTGTACCTCATTCTTATCATAGAGACTTGCGTAAGAAATTGATGCGTTTAGAGCAAGGAGATAAATCTGTACATGATTACTATGGTGAGCTCCAAAAGGGATTGATGTGTTGTAGTGTTGTGGAGGGGAACAAAGATTCCATTTGTCATTTTTATTTGGGTTTGAGGCGTGAGATTCAGGACATTGTTGATTATAAAGAATTTAACACTGTCAACCAGTTGTTTCAGTTTGCTATGCTTGCAGAAAAGGAATTGCAGGGGCGTGAACAACAGAGCAAGAGCAAGGTTAGCACCACATATACGCCACACTCGGTGCCATCTTCAGGGCTGACCAAGCCAACCACTTTTCGGGCGCCTCCACCAGCGAGCAAGCGACCAACAGCCTCTAGAGTTTCTGCTACGCCTAAGGCACCTCCCGCACGACCTTCAGATTTAGGTAAAAATTCTTTGCAGGTGCCTACCAAGAGTGCCTCATCCATTGCATCGACGGGACGCACTTCGGGCATTCAATGCCACCACTGCCATGGCATTGGCCATGTGCAGAAGGACTGCCCAAGTCAGTGGGCATATATTGCTACAGAAGATGGTTACATCAGCACCTCTAACATTGAGGATGAAGAAGACCAAGATGCAGATGAGGAGGACGGTGAAGTCCTTGGTGACGAGGCCACGTCGGCCTATAGGAGCATCATTGTACAGTGGGTGCTCAGCTCACAAGTCCAGCAACCTGAGAAGCTACAACACCATAACTTGTTCCAGATTTTCTTCGTCATCAGCAACCGTCGAGCACATGTCATTATTGATGGAGGTAGTTGCAACAATTTGGTGAGTTCTAATTTGGTCAAGAAGCTTGGCTTGACACACGCCCACACCCATGTCCATACCATATTCAGTGGCTAAATGATTCTGGTAAAGCAAAGGTAACACAAACTTGCAGAGTATCATTTTCTATTAGTTCTTATGTTGATTCTGTTGATTGTGATGTGGTACTTATGCAAGCTTGTTCACTCTTATTGGGTTGTCCTTGGGAACATGATAATGATGCTACACACCATGGTAGAAGTAATAAATACACCTTTGTGCATAAAGGAAATAGAATTACTTTGGTACCTTTGACCCCTGCTCAAATTGTATAAGCTGATAGAGAACGCGATGCTAGTTTGAATGCTATTCAATCTGAAAATCAGCAAGTTGCTAATTCTATTCTTCCACCTAAAAAGGATAAGTCTACATCTATTTCTAGGGCCGAAGGGATTAAATTGAAGGGTGGTGTTATGCTTGCAACAAAATGTGACTTTGCTGAAATTTCTGATGATGATATTTGCTATGCTTTTGTATGCAAACGAGCTATGTTTTTGCTTGATGATATTGTTAGCTCGGTGCCTCCTGCTGTCACTAACCTTTTGTAGGAGTATGAGGACATTTTTCCAGCTGAGATACCCCCGGGGCTGCCACCTATGAGAGGAATAGAGCATCAAATCGATTTGATTATGGGAGAAACCTTTCCCAACTGTGCTGCCTATCGAACCAACACCGAGGAGACTAAGGAAATTCAGCGGCAAGTCCAAGACCTTTTGGACCGCGGGTATGTACGTGAAAGCTTTAGTCCTTGTGCTGTTCCTGTACTTTTGGTTCCTAAGAAAGATGGAACTTGGCGTATGTGCGTTGATTGTAGAGCCATCAATAATATTACTATTCGGTATCGTCATCCTATTCCTAGGCTAGACGATATGCTTGATGAGTTGTGTGGTTCTATAATTTTCACTAAGATTGACTTGCGAAGTGGCTACCACCAAATTAGAATGAAACTTGGAGATGAATGGAAAACTGTGTTTAAAACCAAATTCGGGTTGTATGAGTGGTTAGTAATGCCTTTTGGTTTGACAAATGCACCTAGCACTTTCATGCGCTTAATGAATGAGGTTTTAAGACCTTTTATTGGTCGTTTTGTGGAAGTTTACTTTGATGATATATTGATTTACAACAAGTCTTTTGATGAACATATGTATCACTTACGTGCTGTTTTTAATGCTTTATGTGATGCACGTTTATTTGGTAACCTTGAGAAGTGCATCTTTTGCACGGATCGAGTTTCTTTTCTTGGCTATGTTGTAACTCCACAGGGAATTGAGGTGGACGAGATGAAAATTGAAGCCATAAAGAGCTGGCTGGTTCCCCAAACCGTCACACAGGTGAGGAGTTTTCTTGGTCTTGTAGGATTCTACCGCTGCTTTGTCAAAGATTTCAGCACCATTGCTGCCCCGTTGCATGAGTTGACAAAGAAAGGGGTGGTGTTCCATTGGGGAAAGGCACATGAGGAGTCCTTTGACACTTTGAAGGACAAGCTTACACATGCACCATTGCTGCAACTTCTAAACTTTGGTAAGACTTTTGAGCTAGAATGTGATGCTAGTAGAGTTGGCATTGGGGGTGTTTTGATGCAAGATGGTAAACCCATTGCTTACTTTAGTGAAAAACTGCATGGTCCTATTTTGAATTATTCCACGTATGATAAGGAATTGTATGCACTTGTCCGTTTTTTAGAGACGTGGCGTCATTATTTGTGGCCTAAAGAATTTGTTATTCATTCTGATCATGAATCACTTAAGTATCTACACTCTCAACATAATCTGAATCGTAGGCATGCTAAATGGGTTGAATTTATTGAATTTTTTCCTTATATTATCAAACACAAGAAAGGGAAGGATAATGTGATTGTTGATGCTTTGTCTAGACGATATACATTGCTGTCCCAACTTGATTGTCGGATTTTTTGGCTTGAATCAGTAAAAGAACAATATGTGCTTGATCCTGATTTTAAGGACGTGTTGATAAATTGTAGAGAGGGACGTACATGGAATAAGTTTATGATCAATGATGGGTTTCTGTTTTGAGCTAACCGCCTATGCCTTCCAGTTGGTTCTGTTCGTCTTTTGTTGTTGCAGGAGGCACATGGAGGCGGATTGATGGGACATTATGGAGCCAAGAAGACAGAGGAGGTGTTGTCCACACATTTCTTTTGGACTAGGATGAGGCGAGATGTAGAACGGTACGTGGCTTGGTGCACCACATGTCAAAAAGCTAAGTCGCGGTTGAACCCACATGGTTTGTGTATGCCTCTTCCTGTTCCTTCTACTCCTTGGGTTGATATATCTATGGATTTTGTGTTGGGTTTGCCAAGGACTAAGAGGGGGAGGGATAGTATTTTTATGGTGGTTGATCATTTTTCTAAGATGGCACATTTTATTCCTTGTCATAAGAGCGACGATGCTATTCATATTGCTGACCTTTTCTTTCAAGAAATTGTTCGCTTGTATGGTATGCCTTCTACTATTGTTTCAGATCGCGATGCAAAATTCTTGAGTCATTTTTGGCGCACTTTGTGGAATAAATTGGGGACCAAGCTGCTGTTTTCTACAACATGTCATCCCCAAACTGATGGGCAAACTAAGGTAGTGAATCGAACATTGTCCACCATATTGAGAGCAATTTTGAAGCACAATTTGAAGATGTGGGAAGAATGTTTGCCGCATATGGAGTTTGCATATAACAGGGCGGAACATTCCACCACCAAGGTAAGTCCTTTTCAGGTAGTGTATGGTTTTAACCCTTGCGCTCCTATTGATCTTTTGCCTTTACCTACCACTAAAAGAACACATAGTGATGCTAGAGAGCGTGCTGATTTCATTCGTAAGTTGCATGAAACAACTAAAGCAAATATTGAAAGAATGAATGAAAAGTATAGAATTGCTGGTAGTAAAGGTAGAAAAGAAATTAAACTTGAACCGGGTGATTTAGTTTGGTTACATTTGAGAAAAGATAGATTTCCTGAGCTGCGTAAGTCTAAATTAATGCCAAGAGCAGCTGGTCCTTATAAGATAATTGAGAAAATAAATGATAATACCTACAAACTTGAGTTGCCACCCGAGTTCGGGGTTAGTCCCACCTTTAACATTGCAGATTTGAAGCCTTATTTGGGAGAAGAAGATGAGCTTGAGTCGAGGATGACTCAGTTTCAAGAGGGGGAGGATGATGAGGACATCACTCCTTCGGATGTACCCGCTGATCCTCCAACCGTCATGTAAGGTCCAATGACCCGGGCTCGAATGCGTCAACTCAATTTAGAGGTGAGCTCGTTCTTAAGCGATCCTTTTCATTCTTTTGTGAATAGACTACTACCTAATGATGTTATCTTGCTTAGGAACATTAGAGAGGCTCATGAGGGACTTAGAGGATGTGGTGGAGGCGATGATGACCAGCAAGGACGTCCAATAGAAACCGGAGGCCTGATCCAACATGATTTCGAGTCTGCCTCGGCCTCCAGGACTAGTCTGCCTTAAACTGGTCACCCAGGATGCATCCGGACTCCGTTTTTGACGATCCACATATGGTTAGAAAGCTAATTTGATAAGGAAGCCAATCCAAGTGGTCTCACGTCAAAAGCCCTTCAGAATCAACGGGAATTGTCGAAACAAGTCAGCATCAAGAATCTGCCAGGGTGCCGCGACACCGTCTTTTGGTCCGTTGGACCGTGTATCGTGTTTGGGCCCATTAGGGGGCATGTCCAGGGTAGGCGATGACCCTAAGACCTTTATAATAATATGCTACTATCGTCATTAGGTTTTGGGTTTTGCTTAGATTAATCTGTCAAGAATAGTTTCGCCGTTCATCGGTTTGTGAAACCCCAACTTCGTGAGATTAATCATTCATCTGCAAATTGGTTGCTTTCTTTCTTGTTCTTGCTTGTGTTCTTCATTGCGCAGGCAGAGATTAGCCTTCTTAGCGAGGTCAACCGGATTCGTGTCTTGGTTGATAACCAGAGGAGTTGTGGTGCTAAGATTGCAGGGTTCGATCTTTCGATCTGAAGCCGGATCGGTGTGTCATTCTCCGCCACAACGATAGTTACCTCTACCTGATGGAAGATCGAGATCCCTGTTCCCATTACCTTAGGCCTCTCAACTAACTCCCATACATGATTTCTCTTGAAGTTGTTTAGCTTTTCATGCATAGCATTGACCCAATTAATGGACTAGGGGCACAGGGGTTCCCCACGGGGTACTACTTGGATGGGCCCTGAGATGGCCCATGATCTTTTGAAGGACGTGAGACAAGGTGGTGTGGACTTCAAGCTATTCAGATCGACTTAGTCAGCTTACTATGAAAGCTAGATTCTGTAATAGGACTAGGATTCTTCTCTTGTAACCGACTTGGACTAGATACGTGCCCTTACCATCTCCCCTATATAAAGAGAGGTATGGTGCACCCCCTTGTAACACTAACAACCATACAATCAATCCAATGCAAAAGGCTACACGCTGACTAGACGTAAAGGCTATTACTCAACAAGAGGGACCGAACTAGTATAAATCATTCGTCTCTTTATGTTTACTATCGAGTTCTATGTATGCCGAAGCCCTTTGAACACCGTCCTTGGTACCCCCATGACGGGTTACCAATCATCAAGCATCGATAGCTGGCACGCCAGGTAGGGGCTTTTGGTGACTTCACGATCGAGAGCTCAGCGGACCTCGATGACATGATTTTCTCAGCTGGTATCACCTTCATCTTTAGCTCCTAGATCTACAAGGTAGATGACAACGACAAGCTCCAAAGTTGTCTCATGAAGATCCTAGTGACTCAAGCTTCACCAGACATGTCGATGACCACACTGGATCAACTCGCCAAGAAGTTTTTGCACCTCTCAATCTCTGATCCAACTCAAACTCAGGAGGTCACCATCAACCATGACTCCCACTCAGACACATCACCTTTATCCAGGCTAGGGATCCCATCTAAAGTCCAACATGAAGACCCAGTTAGTTTTCCACTCAGACTAAAAAATTCGGCTTCAATCTATCAAGATACGATCAGCTACCTCATGCAGTCTATGCACACCCGAAGGAGGCATCATCCATTGATCGGGTGCTCAACCTAACACTTCTTTAACAGATCCATCTCATCTAGTTGGCATGGTGGAACTCTTGCCTTATTAGGATGGTAGAACTCTTCCAGCGGACAACAACGATCATGGTTCTACAGAGGTCTTGGACATCACAATGACTGTAGAATCTGGAACTCACTCGGCCATGAGGCACTCTAGAGAAGTCTTTATGGCAGGGCAACCACCTCAGATCCCTATGCCTAACCCACCAAATATCCAATATAGAGAGGAAACCTTGTCTGACATCTCTCTAGACACTACACCACCTAATGGAGAGATAGATGAGCAGAAGACAGCTAGGGAAAGGAAGAACAGAGCTTGACAAGCTCGGTGCAACCGCACCCAACACTACAAGGAAGAGTGGCAACGGTATTAGTCAGCTTGTTGAGACATTGACAATGGCGCTTGGCTGTAGAGGCAGCATGTGAACAACGTCTACAGGATGAACAAGCAGAACGATAGCACCAAGACTGTGATGCTATCAGAGCCTCTACATCATTCAACCTTGAGCCTGAGTTCATGGAAGTAGCTAGCCATGGGGTCTTCACTATGCCCTATGCCAATGTCTATGCCCTGGTAGAAGAGATGGTGGCTATAGAAAACCCTACTCTAGATCAGCAATGACTCAAAGTCATTCTGGAATCCACAACCCTTCAGATGAAGGCTATAAAGTGGCATCCCAAGCTAACCCTTCCCGAGGACCAGAGGCACGGGCACCAGCCCACTCTCGTCTAGGACCATAGGGTAACCAAGGAGGAGAACAGCGACTACCAGCCCATTCTCATCTAAGGCCACAGGGTAACTAGAATAGGAATTAGGGTGCTACAGAGTCAGCCTATCATGGGCACCAGTACAGCAACTGGGAAGGCAGAGGCGAGTCCAAGTACAGAGAGGCCAGCATCTCACTAGATAGGTTCCCATGTTTCTCTAATAGACTACTCTCTATCTAGCTTCTCTACAAATTCAAACAATCCAACCATACAAAGTACGACGGGAAGACAGAACCCAACCAATGGTTGCGCATCTACTCTCAGTCCATCGAGTTAGCAGGCGGCGACGACGACATCAAAGTGTTATATTTTTTGATGGCACTCAACACTATGTCTCTCACCTGGTTTGATAAGCTACGAGCCAACTCCATCGATACGTGGGGATAGCTTCAGCGCAAATTCTATGAAAAAATGTGGCATCCTCACCCAGCAAAGTACTCGGAACAAGCTTAGAACTTGCAAGCAGAAACTAGATGAAACCTTCTAGCAATATTATCACCGCTTTGCTGAGTTACAAGCCCAAGTCTATGATATCACTAACAGGGAGGTGATAGATCACTTCGCCAATGGGATCAAATACAAGTGGTAGTTTGAAAAATTCTACGACGATAGTGCAGAGACCACTGAGGAATTTAAGCATACAGTACAGAAGATGATTGCATCTGAAGAGCGTACTCGTGAACGATTCCCACACGGCCAATAAGACAAAGGTTATGACCCTAGAAGCAATTAGGATGGATAGTTTGGTAGAAAAAAGAACCCGACAACACCCTTGCTTCCATGGATAGGTCCAAGAAATCTAACAAAAATAACAAGAAGTTCGAAGACCTCAAGAATTTACCCTACCCTTGCCACAAGAACACTAAGCACACGGCGGCCGAGTGCAGACAACTCCAGGCATTGGGTTTCTATGGCAAAAACAACAAGGGCAAGGGTAAAGCTAATGACAACAAAGATGGAGACAACAACCCTGACCCTAGCTTTCAATAGTCTAAGGGCCAAATTGCAGTAATATTTGCAGGGCTAATGACTTCATCAAATAAGCGCTCAGGGAAGTTGGCTCTTTGGGACAACATGGTAGGGGAGCCCTCAACACCAAAGTACATTAATTGGTCCGAGTACCCGATCTAGTTTTCTAGAAAAGACCAATGGACTAGCATGACTAACGCCAGCCACTATCCACTCATCTTGGGTCCAACAATAGCCATCATGATAGTCCCCAAGGTCCTGATCGATGGCAGCGCAAGATTCAATATAATATTTGTAGATATGATGAAGAAGATAGGCCTAAACTTTACCAGCCTACTCACCCCCACTAATGTCCCTTTCTATAGGATAGTAGCCAGCAAGGCTACCATGCCACTCAGATAGATCATGCTCTCAGTAATGTTTGGCAACCCAAACAATTTCTGAACAGAGTTCATCAAGTTTGAGGTGGCTGACTTCAAATCATCATACCATGCTATCTTTGGTCGACCTGCTTTGGCCAAGTTCATGGCCGTACCATATTACCCATACCTCTTGCTCAAGATGCCGGGTCCCAATGGCATACTCTCCTTCTAAGGTGACCTCAAGCGCTCATATGACTGCGACATGGAAGCCGTCCAAATTGCAGCCAGAATGTAGCAAGCCTATGAAGCACAGGAGATTGCCAATATTACATAGCAGACTAAGTCGGAAGATATGGAGATTTTGACTAAGAAGGCAGGAATCATTGCACCACCCTCTAAGATGGATACCATCGATATTGATCTGGGTACTGGTGATCCCTCTAAGATGGGCATCATCAGCACCCACTTTTCCAAAGAATAGGAACTCGCACTCACCAACTTTCTTAAGGAAAACAAGGCCATCTTCGCATGGAAGCCAGCTGATATGCCACGTGTTCCAAGAGAGTTGGTGGCTCAAAGCTGGTTAAGCAACATCTATGATGATTCTCACCAAATAAGAAAGCAGCAATCAAGAAGGAAATCACCAAGCTATTAGCAGCCGGGTTCATTAGGGAAATCCTTCACCCTGACTGGCTAGCCACTCCTATACTCATCCAGAAGAACAACTTAAAAGAGTGGCGCATGTGTGTCGACTACACAGATCTGAACAAACACTGCCCGAAGGATCCCTTTAGCTCTTTTATCCTTCCTTGATTGCTACTCGAGATACCATTAGATTGCCCTCCGTAAAGAAGAACAGAGCAAGACATCCTTCATCACTCCATTTGGTGCCTACTATTATACGACCATGTCCTTCGGGTTAAAAAATGTCGGTGCAACCTATCAACGGGCTATCTAGGCATGCCTAAGCGAACAGATCTGTCATAATGTAGAAGCCACATAGATGTTGTCATCGTTAAGACCAAGGACCCTTCTACTCTGATCGCAGACTTGAAGCAAACCTCTAACAATCTTTGTGAGTACAAGTTGAAGCTTAATCCAACAAAGTGTGTGTTTGGAGTTCCTTTCGGACAGCTATTGGGTTTCCTCGTGAGCCATCGGGTATCGAAGCTAGCACAAAATAGATTCAAGCAATCACTCAGATGACTCGACCTCACTACATCAAAGATGTTCAAAAATTGATAGGGTTCAACACCATAAAGGCAGTCAAGTTCATGCAAGACATTATGTACTGGTTTGGTATGCCAATCGGATCATTACAAATCTCAGCTCACCCTTTACAGCTATCGAGTTTAGAAGTTGGGCTCCAAATTGCTACATCAGCATCGACTATGCTTCTGTAGCTCATCCTCAAGCGAACGGCCAAGTAGAGTGGGCTAACGGGCTACTTCTAGCTGGACTAAAGCCTAGGTTATTCGATGAGCTTAAGCACTATGGTGGCAAGTGTATCTCTGAGTTACCCAAGGTAGTTTGGGGACTATGCACTCAGCCGAGCAAAGCGATAGGGTACCCTCCCTTTTTCTGGTTCATGGCTCAAAAGCCATTTTGCTAGCAGATTTGATATCGAACTCTCCTAGGGTTGAATAGTACAATAAAGGTGAAGCAGATGAAACCCGACAGCTAGAAATTGATAGTGCCAAAGAAATCAAGCTTAATGTACTCTTCTAGTCTACCAGATACCTACAAGGCCTATGACGTCATGATGATAAGAACGTGCGCCCCCATACCTTTCAAGTCGAAGATTTAGTCCTCAAGCGTATCTAGAATACCTCAGGATGACACAAGCTACTCAGCCCCTGGGAAAGCCCCTTTATCGTCTCCAAAGTTACTCGGCCAGGCTCTTTTGAGTTAATCACAGAGGACAATGATCCCATGCCTAATTCCTAGAACATCAATCAGCTACGGAGATTTTATGCTTAATATTATTAAGTAGTTTTCCTATTTAAATAAATTCAGTGTTCTAGCTTCTGTACTAAAGATTCTTTGTTAAATACAGAGTCAATGTTCTTCGCTAGATGAATTTGTCTTTTTACTTTTGTGCAAGATACATAACTTTCTAGTTGTCTTTCCTTGTTGCAGCCTTTATTACATCATATACGAAATATACGACTGACTATTTGCGCTGCTACACATCTCTCAATATGATAAATTTACTTGACACATAGTTTCTATTCTGTATACCGAGTACTGGGCTATATTATACGAGATATGCCTCCTACTCAGATGGCTTACATCTCCTTGGCCGGCAGCCAATTATTGACATTTAATTTAACTATTGCATGTCATCCTAGGTAGGGAGATTCCCAGAAGCAAGTAACCTGATTCATTGGCTATGGGACGGGATCCTAATAGCAAACAATCATTATATGGGTTCCTTGAACAAGTGACTTCGAGCACTTAATGTCGACAAAAGGGTCTAACATGATTCTAATCATAGCGACTATGTTGATCACTTTTTACTCGGCTACTCAGTCTTACACACCTTACTAAAGGACTCCACAAGACAAACTTACAGCCTAAGCAAACTACAATCTTACTTAAAAGATTACCAAGCCTAAAAGATGCTAACTTTGCATAGACAAGTTAGCTAGAATAATCTGTCTTTGGCGTTTAAGTACCCCAACAAGATGCATTACTTTTTGAAACTTACATGCAAAGTTTTTCATTCAACTAACAGCCTATGCAAGCAAAAGAACATTGTTTCTTACAACGTGCCTACCCAGCACATGTGCTTAACAAGTTTTTTAAAACTTACACAGCTTATTCATCAGGCTTCTCCATCCTAAGGTCTAATTCATCTGTTATGGTGGTTACAAGTCCATCGAGTTCCTCCTTAGCTCTTTCCACAACAGCAAGATGGCCTTCATCAACATAGTTTGTGGCTACCTGATGGAGATCCACAGCCAGGTATAGCACTCAGAGCGTACCGAGTACATTCTAGATGCATACCTTGGTGGCTCCATGTACATAGCTCTCCAAGCGGTTGGGGATTTCTTTCACTATATCCACCCACCTTTTTTCACCATCTTCTAGCCTATGGAAGAGGAGGGCGAGTGGCTTCAGAGCTTCCTAGAGCATGTTTCACTCTGACTATGCCCTCTCTAGTTGAGCCTTCATGTCGGTCACCAATTTCAAAGCTTGCATCAGATCATGATCAGCTCCTTGCTTTATTAGCTTAGCTCGAGTGAGTTCTTCACTCACTCACTCAGTTACCTCTTTGGTTTGATTATGCTTGGTTCTTAGGGCTTCATTTAGCTCCTTCACCTTTCCTTCCAACTTTTGGGTCCTGATGTGCTCTTCTGCAAAGAGGACCATACACGATCATCATCATGATCACTGACTACTACATGTCAGGAACTATAGGGAAGTCATACAGTTCTCTTACCTTTTATCTTGGTATCAAAGAGCTTGGCCTTCTCTATCATCTTCAACAATGAATCAACGATGTCATTCTTTCTAGCTTCAACAGTTGCCTTTTGGCACTCAGCCTCAACAATTTGAGCTTAAAGGATGCAAAGAGCCTCTTCATGTTGTTTTTGCAGGACATCCAATCGACCTCCTTCTTGGCCTACTCCTCCTTCAACCTAGTGAGCTCCGCCTAGGCTTCCTAACCCTAATGGAGGCCTTTAGCTCTACGTCCTGGGTATATGACTATTCTAGAGATGAGAACCTAGAAAATATCAACACATAACAAGCAAGAAATTATAGGACTTACCCTCAGCTGGCCATCGAAGCCATAAGCTTGGTTCAGCAGCCCAGACCATGACCTCATCAACCCATCGAACTCCAGACTATATGCCTAGAGCTAGGTACCCAATCCAGTAATTGGGATGACATCATCCTCCTCCACTTGCTAGACACTTGTCGTCGGCATATCTAGGGCAGGAGCACTCGGCGCAGCAATGCTTGGGTCAGCCCTCGCGCTCTACACATCTTCATCAGTAGTAGCCTTTGTAGGCTCCAGCCCTGGCCACTGGTGCGCTTCATCACAAATAGGCACCGCTACCTATGGCTGCGCAACCTCCACACCCTCTATAGTACCTAGCTACACAGGTTGCTCTGCTTCACCATCAGCGGACAGTTGGACCCTACGCCCATGGTGTTTTAGTGGACCTAGGTTGAGACATAGGCCTACTTGCCTGGCCTTTTTCCACCTGGTCACCATTAGTACATAGGTTCTCTTCAACCTGGGGCTCTTCACTCTGCGCCTGGGTACTCAGTGTCTTTTTTACCCTGATGTGAGTAGCAGTCTAGTTTTGACCTAGGAACAAAGTCACATACAGAGGAAACTTCGACACTTACTTGGCACTAGATCTCTTCTTCAGGGTGGGCTTTCCTAGTGATATACCACTAAATGATCGACCTCACTCTAGGCTTGACACTGATGCTGACAGTACTGAGTCCTCCTGATGACTCATAGTGCTAGCATCCTTTCCAAGTGCGAACCCCATCGCCCTGAGTTGGCACTCAGGTGCTCAATAGGTCTGGTGGCGGCATCCTGTCAAGAACAATGCAACATCTTCAAATATATCCATGATAAAGTCTAGTACCAAATTTTACTCGGAAGCATACTTACTGCCTGACAGAGAATGATGTGTCTACTTCCTCCATCTCCAGCTCCTCATCAGCAGTATCTCGAGCTATGACTATTCAAGATTAGGCTCAGAATACAATAACTATCAGACTACATAGAGTTATTTCAAGATTGTATTTTACCTGGTCTCAGTGTGTAGGCTCGATGGGGCCTCATGGGGACTGCCCCACTCTCGGTGGCTACATCAGCCTCCAATGACTATTTCCCACTAGCATATCCCTACCTAGCACTTGGGTTTGCTTGGACTATGACGACATCTGGGCTCCCCTCAGATTTGCTCCTGGCCTCCTGGTCCATAGGGACAGCAGAGGCGGCTCTCCCACCGTCTGCTCTGGCTGATGTTGCCCCGCTCCCACCAACTCCTCCAAAGCCGGCACGTGGAGGCAGGGCAGGCAAGTCATTGAAGTTGCGCCCCAAATGATGTATCAACAGTTATCAATTTATAGGAGTCAGTCCCCATAATATCAAGACACTACAAAGTAAAAAAGGTCAGAGTACTTATGGCAGCATGTGGATTTTGATGGTCAAGTTTAGGGTACTAGTACGGTATTACTAATACCGCCTAGAGTATATCCTGAATCCTCTCCAAGAATTCGTCCTCTGTCAATTCATTAGTTGTCACTTCGGTTGGATCGTTTGTCCTGATGTACTCGAAGCCATATTGTACCCTCTCCTAAAGTGGCTGGACTCAAAGCCTGATAAAGCTGGTGACTACTCCAACTCCATTCATGCCTTTATCCTTCATGGTCGAGAGCTGCTTCAAGAACAAACGAATTCCTTCAAGCTCCATCACGTTCATTGGTTACTTCTCCTAGTGGGCGTTAGGCATCGGTGCGGTATTACTATGAACCTCTAGCAGCGGCCACATATTCCACACGTAAAACCACATGGCTCTCCAATTCTTCATAGAATCAACCAGGGTATAGTGGAGATATTCTTTCTTCTTCCCCACATGGAACTGAATATCGGCACCTCCCAAAACACTTGGGTTTTATGTGTCTAGGTGTGGTTTTAGTTTGAAAAAGTAGCAGAAAAGAGTGATAGACAGGGTGGATACCGAGGAAAGTTTCATAGAGATGAAGAAAAATTAAAAGATGCAGGATGGAGTTAGGGTTTAGATGATTTAGGGTTATGCCACGATAATGCAAAAAACCATGCAAAAAGGGAAAAGTAGGCAATCCTAACCCATGCTGGATGAATGGCACAAAGAGAACAATCTCACCTAGCTCAAGATTGGGAATACGGTGCTCTAAAGGTGCTTTCAATTCACCAAGCTTCTTGGCCAGCAAATAGCCCTAATCGTGGAGTTTCTAGAGGTGCTTTGGCTTCATGCTCGGCGTCGACCAGATCTAGGCAGTGGTGGCCATCTCTAGTACCTCTAGCACCCTCTTCTCAATAGACTTCTTGGCCATAGCACTCAGGTTCTTCTCCTTACCCATCAAGCGGAGCTTTTTTATAGATCTAGGGTTTGAGGTGGACAACACTCACAGTAGGCATGGGGGTTTAAGCAGAAAGCAAAATGCGATAGAGGAAGATGATGCTTAGGGTTGGTTACCTTTTATATAGGAATCCCACTACCGTGTGGCCCGATAATCATGCCAACAGGTGCGATGCTTTGGTTTCCCTACCATTTTAATGACACCACACGGATTGATACGATGGTTGCCCGCCTTTTCAGGATTTCTAACGCGACACAATATGTTCAGACTTATCCTTTGGATTTCTTATTTCTGGGTATCGGCCACGCTATGACCATTATCTACATGGCCACATCATGAAGTACCTGGATGATTGATGCAGTACTTGGACAATCGCTTGATAGTATGCACTAAATAGCGTAGTACTAGGATGAAGATTTTTTATTCAACAATAGTTCAATGGATATAGAGTTGCACACTTTACAAGATTTAAGAGCACTTAGAATAAAGAGCGACTATTTATTTAGAAAGTTACAAGTATTGGATGCATGATCTTTTCAGTCAATAACAAAGACAACACCTATTCGGATATAATAGAGTACTCATACTCTAAATGCTTCTCAGTAGGTACTTTTGTACCTGATGCACCTAGATCCAAGAGAAGAGTAATGCATCTAGGTAGATAATAGAAGTGCAGTGTGTTGTAGCCTAGAACCTTGGGTAGACTGTCTGGCTATGAACATTTGTTGCTCGACTACCCTTGGTAGCATAGCTACTACAAGAGGAAGACTATTGGCTGGTATGAAGGATGAGCTACTCGCACATCTGGCCACCCAGCCGATGCCATCTGTACATATTTGGGTCTGGGTACAACACTTCATGGACAGATGTCAACAGGAACCCTAGAAGAACTGACATGGGACTGCTGGAAGTGCCACCCTACCAGCCGTCACATGACTTCTTCTAGTTGCAGCTCTAGGATACTCTACTATGCACAACTACAGGTGTCGGTGTTTTGGACCCGGGGGCTCCTCAACCAACTAGTGAAATATACTGCGTGCCCCTAATCCCAGATGGTGATGCAAAGAGACACAAGGTTTATACTGGTTCAGGTAGTAAGTGCCCTATGTCCAGTCTGAGAGATCGATCTTGTATTCCTTGCACCGAGGTGCTTGTAGTAGGGGTTTACAAGCAGGGCGAGAGAGGGAGCTAGCCCTAGGTCTCTACATAGTGGCGTGAGTTGCTCGTTCGTCTGTCTGTGTGTGTCTGAGTCTAGCTGGCCCCAGGTCTCTACATAGTGGCGTGAGTTGCTTGTTCGTCTGTCTGCGTGTGTCTGAGTCTATGTTCGTTTGTGTGTGTGAGCGCATGTCTAGAAATGGCCCCGGTCACTCCCTTTTATAGTTGATGTAACGTCCCGCCTCTCTGAGGCTGGGCCCGCTTACATCTGGCAGCTTCTCTACGATATAGACTGCCCTCACAGACCAACACAGGTCTTTTCTGCGCACTTTGTCCTCACTCGTGTGCACCCGGGAAGAACTTTCTGGTCGGTCACCCATCGCTCCAGGCCAAGCACGCTTAACCTCGGAGTTATTTATAGATGGGCTTCTGGAAAAGAAGTTGCAACTTATTGGTATAAGTATCCTATTAATCCTGTTAAGCCCTGGGCCGGGATGTTATATTCTCACCCCCTTAAGAGATCGATGTCCTCATCGATCAATCCCAAGCCAGGAGCGTCCTCTCTTGGCCACGTCCGTGTGTCCAGAGCCAGCGCATGTGCCATGCTGTGTGACCACGCCAGATCCACACTAGCCATGCGCACCATGCCTGCGCAACTACGACACACGCACCCGTGAAACCACGAGAGTCGGCTCTGATACTATTCTGTAATGTCTCGCCTCTCCGAGGCCAGGCCCGCTTACATCTGGCAGCTTCTCTAGGATATAGACTGCCCTCATAGACCAACATAGGTCTTTTCTACGCACTTTATCCTCACTCGTGTGCACCCGGGAAGAACTTCCCGGTCGGTCACCCATCGCTCTAGGCCAAGCACGCTTAACCTCGGAGTTATTTATAGATGGGCTTCCAGAAAAGAAGTTGCAACTTATTGGTATAAGTATCCTATTAATCCTGTTAAGCCCTGGGCTGGGATGTTATAGTTGAAGGGGGGACAGGGGCGATACATGTGTTCGCTACATGGCATTTTGTGAGTGGAGGCAGTATGCTAAGCCCTGTAGGTTGTCACTATGGCTGTATGGTTGACGGAGTGGTCTTGTCCTCGATGCACTGGAGCGACGCGCCAGTCACGCCTGATCCTGTGTGATGTGGGAACTCTTGTGATAGCTTGACGCAGGGCATGGTGCTTACTGTGAATGATGTGCCAGTCGCTGTATGTTGACAACGTAGAGAGCCGAGGCCCAGTTGGTGTAGAGGCCGAACCATCGTGGGGGGCTCAGCGGGCGCGAGTCCTGAGGTGACCGAGACCCTCGAAGTGGATAGCCGAGGCTTGGAGGGAGCAGTTGGTCTTTGTACGTTGATTCCGAGGCTACAGAGACCCAGACATGACTCTCCATGCCCCGCTGTCCTTGGAGCAGGTGGGGTTAGGTAGCACAGTGCTGCATGGGTGTCCGTCGTGGGCATAGTGCCGAGCACAGTGGCCGGTAACCCCTGCCCTATCCTATCCCAGATGGCATGGTGTCGATGTGACTTGCGTCTCGTTGGCCACTCCGCTGTGTTGAGCCATCGTTCGGCTGATATCGTGGGAGCGGTTGAACACGTTAGTTGTACGTGACGTCCTGTCGGAGAAGTTGGTCAAGGCAAAGGCGACGGGGTTGTTGCTGAGCCAGCCTCGAGCGAGGCAGAGAATCGGTACCTCGTCCGAGGCCTTATGGGCGGGGCCTCGAGTGAGGTGGAGAATCAACACCTCGTCCGAGCCTTACATGCGGGGCCTTGAGCGAGGTGGAGAATCGGCACCTCATCCGAGGCCTTACGGGCGGGGCCTCGGGCGAGTCGGGGTACTATTCAAGGCATGCCGGATAGTCCAGCCGAGTCTCAGATAAGGTGGGGATTTGCCGGTAGTTGTCTCTTGACTTCGATTTTTATAGGGTCTAAGCGATTTTTTTGGTCCTTGCTTAGGGGACCCCTTTTTATGGTACCCGACAGTAGCCCCCGAGCCTCGGGGAGAGTGTGAGTGCTCTTCCTGAGGTTTTGACGAGACTTGGCTCGCAGCAGCTCCTGACGGGATGATATTTCATACTCAAGGCCTCGGTGGGTGCGCGAGAGCGCACCCACCGGGTGTAGCCCCCGAGGCCCTGGAGGAGTGGATTTATTCCTCCAGGGGCTTTTCTCATGTTGAGCGAGGGGTTTTATCGCGCTTGCCGAGTCCACAAGTGCGAGTTTGGGTCGCTGGGCCTCGGCTTGGTTGCAGGAAGACTCCCCGAGCCTCTGCTCGGAGCAAGAGGGCGATCAGGAGTTCTCCTATCTTTTTTGTGTGGCCCTTGCGCATCCTTTTCATTCAGAAGGAGGGGTGGAGTATGCCAGGCTACCCTCAGTGGGCGCGAGCGGTGACACCTCTGGTGAGCTGTTATTGGGTAAATCCAAGTGGAGGCCCGTGCCCCATTCAATAGGGGTCGGCTAGCGGTCTAGAGACGCACTCCAAAAGTACCAGAGGGCTTCTCTAGTGGGTCCTAGGGCCATTCGATTGGCCCCAGGGGCTCAGTGCCTCCCTACGGTGGGATCCCATTCAGAGACCTCCCTACCAGTCTCAGACACGACTTAGGGCATTCCAAGCAATCACTTGCTTGGGCCTCGACCATCTATGGGCTCTCCCATAGTCATCCCTAACTCTGTTTGTCCTAGGGTGGCTATCGAGACCCTCAGGGGCCTAGCCTTGGAACCCCTGGACTGTAACAGGCTTGATGCCTTTTATCGTGTTTTGCCGAGCCCCCGAGTGCGAGTTTGGGTTGCTGGGCCTTGGCTTGTTTGTAGGAAGAGCCCTTGAGCCTCTCTGTGGAGCGAGATGGCAATTAGGAGTTTCCCTATCTTTTTGTGCGAGTTTGGGTCGCTGGGCCTCGGCTTGGTTGTAGGAAGAGCCCCCGAGCCTCTGCACGGAGCGAGAGAGCGATCAGGAGTTTCCCTATCTTTTTTGTGCAACCCTCACTCATCCTTTTTGTTCAGAAGGAGGGGTTGTTTACTAAGCCCTTGAGTGTGAGCTTGGGTCGTTGGGTCTTGGCTTGGTTGTAGGAAGAGCCCCTGAGCCTCTACACGGAGCAAGAGGGCGATCAGGAGTTTCCCTATCTTTTGTGTGCGACCCACGTGCATCCTTTTCGTTCGGAACGAGGGGTTGTTTGCTGAGCCCTCGAGTGCGAGCTTGGTTCATTGGGTCTCAGCTTGGTTGTAGGAAGAGCCCCCGAGCCTCTGCATGGAGCAAGAGGGCGATTAGGAGTTTCCCTATCTTTTTTGTGCGACCCACACGCATCCTTTTCGTTCAAAAGGAGGGGTTGTTTGCCAAGCCCTCGAGTGCGAGTTTGGGTCGCTGGGTCTCGGCTTGGTTGCAGGAAGAACCCCTGAGCCTCTACATAGAGCAAGAGGGTGATCAGGAGTTTCTCTATCTTTTTTGTGCGGCCCTCTTGCATCCTTTTTGTTCGGAAGGAGGGGTGGAGTATGCTAGGCTACCCTCGGTGGGCGCGAGCAGTGACACCTCTGATGAGCTGTTATCGGGTAAGTCCGAGTGGAGGCTCATGCCCCATTTGATAGGGGTCGGCTAGCAGTCTAGAGACACACTCCAAAAGTACTAGAGGGCTTCTCTAGTGGGTCCTAGGGCCGTTCGATTGGCCCCGGGGCTCGGTGCCTCCCTACGGTGGGATCCCATTCGGAGACTTCCCTATCGGCCTCAGACACAACTTAGGGCATCCCAAACAATCGCTTGCTTGGGCCTCAGCCATGTACGGGCTCGCCCATAGTCATCCCTGACTCTGTTGTCCTGGGGCGGCTATCGAGACCCTTGGGGGCCTAGCCTTCGAACCCCTGGACCATAGCGGGCTCGGTGCCCAGTTCCTTAGTCTAAAAGGAATTAGGTGGGGGATATTCCCCTCCCATTAGCTGACATTGGTGGGCATGCCTTTTGGGGCGGTTTCTCGGGGAGATGGAACGGCGCCTGCTGTTGCTACGGTCGGATGTGACGCGATGTCTGTGGATGGGACGTTACTGCGCGCGCGATTAATAAGGAAAAGGTGGGCGCGTGGGCGGTTTAATCAGATCTAGATTAACTGCGCTAGGTCTGAGGGAAACTTCCCTGGTTTCATTGCCCGTCCATTTCACCCCCTTCCCTCTTAAATATGTGATGAGCCTCGCCCCTCCCCTCCTTACCTTGCCTGCATACGCTCAACCTTTCTACCCTCGAGCGGTTGCTAAGAACAGGGAGCGCCGGGGAGAAGAAGGGAGAAGGGGGAGGAAGAGAGAGAGAGAGCGAGCCTTACCGCCATAGCCACATTCTCCTCCGCACCCATGGCCGGCGGCGCTGTTGTCCTCCATGCGGAAGGATGCCGAGGAGGCAAGGCGCAAGAGGAAGAACCTTGAGCGCGAGGAGTTGGAGAAACGTCACCGGCAACAGAGGCACGATGGTCTCCTAGTGGGGCCATCTCCATCACCGTCGTGGTCGGATTCCTCGAGCGATGACAATGAGGGCGAGGTGGGGTGGGGTACCCTAGACCATCTCCCTGACGTCAGGGGGACAACGCTTGGGGCGTCGGCGAGCAGCCCAGCATTTCTAGGAGGAGGAGGAGTGGACGCCTTGAGGCCGGCAATCGCCCACCCTGGGGCTGAGGCCAAGGCTGATACGCCTGAGGCACTGGCGTTAGGGAAGTGCGCCATCAGCCCGATGGGCTTGATGGTGGAGGTGGAGCAGGCGATGGAGGAGGTGACCCAATAGCCTCCGCAGAGGGTCGAGGCGGCACTGGGGTCCGGCGAGGGCCGGTCGGCACCAACAGACATGGGGGCCATGCCACTGCCATCGCCACCGCCGTTGCAGAGGATGTGGGGCGCAGTGCAGAAGGTGTTGTGTCCCTGTTTGGGGAAGTGTTTTGTCAGTGGAGTTTGCAGTATCTTCTACTCGTTCTTTGGCCGTGTGCTGACCTCATGAATGCTTTGCCTTCAGCCGGAAGCGTCAGGCATAAGCGCCCGCCTTGGCACCACATAAGGCGCTCAAGGTGAGCACCAGCTCCACCGCCCAATGGGTGGTGGAGGTGCAAGCCGCCATACAACACGGCGCGGCGTTGGCCAGGGCCGACCCGAAGGAGCCGATCACCCAAGGAGAGGCTACCGAGGCGGCCATGAAGCAAGCGTGGGAGGAGGCGCCTACGCCCCATGAGGCCGAGGCCCTCGAGCCAGATGAAGCTGAGGCGCCCTTAATCACTTAGGCCACCGAGGGCAAGGCCATGGCCCCTAGGACCTCCTAGGCCAAGGTGATGGAGGCCGGGGTGTCCAGGACCATTGAGGCCGAGGTGGTGGAGGCCAGAGCTCCTGGGACCACCGAGGCCGAGGTGGCAGAGGCCGGCGTGGGCACGGTGGAGCTAGTGGCCCAGGAAGCGGAAACGGAGGTGGGGCAAGCTTCAGTATCGCCCCTAGTCCAAGACCCGCCGCCATCGCAGGAGTGTGCCCAGGAAGTGGAGGTCCATTCAATCTCCTCCGATGATACTTCCCGGGGGAAGGAGGTGGTAGATGCCAAGGCAGCCAGCACCACGGAGCAGCCAGCTCTGACTTCTAGCGCAGGAAGCTTGGCCCTCATGCGGGTACAACCCGAGCCCCGTGGGTGGGATCACCCGCGTGTCTTGTGGTGGAGCTAGGAGAACCCTGAGGGGGAGCCTCTGTTTGCCCTCGAGGACATAGCCAAGGGGGGGCGCTGGGACTCCTTCGAGCAATTCCGCCGTCTAGCAGAGCAGTCGCTGCGGATAGCGCTATCCGTCGTGGCTGACGATCTGCCTGGCGTCACCCAGGTATGTGCCTTCTTTTCTTGTACTATGTCATCTTTTCCTGAATCTTCTTGCCACGCTTGACATCCATTCTTCTCATCTAGGAGCTCGAGGCCTAGTCCCTCGGGAAGTTGTTGTTCCTCCGGTGGGAGAGGGACGTCTGGGACCAGCTCCGGCAGCAGAAGGACTTGCTCGCCAATGGCAATAAGCTTCTGTTGGCACAAAGCATGGAGGTGGAGGACCTCCGCCTTCGCTGTGCTGATATGAAGGCCAAGGCGGCCACGGCTCGGGAGCAGGCCGCCCCTCTAGCGTCGAGGATTAAGGAGCTAGAGGAGGAGCTGACCCGGGTGGCTGGCGAGTGGGACACCTTCAGGTCCCAGGCCGAACAAGTGGAGGCCTCTGCCAAGGCCATCGCCGGGCAGCTGGGGGCTGAGTAGGGCGTGCACCTGCTGATGAAAGGTGCCCTGGCTGAGGCCCTCAAGGTGGCCGAGGCCACCCAGGTTTAGCCTAGAAGGAAAAGGCCAAGGGTGAGTCCCGTTGAGCCACGCCCCTTGTTTTATTTGTTTTTCTTGCATTTGACCCCTAACTCCTCGATGTGACGTAGGGCTAGAGAGGGAGGCTTCTAGGGCGGCCGAGGCCTCTCGGGTTGAGGTCTAGAGCTGGAAAGAGAAAGCCGAGGGTGAGTCCCGTTGGCCTTCGCCCTTGTTCGGCTTATTTCCTTTTGTGCTTAACCCCATCCCGCTTGTCTTGGCATAGGGTTGGAGAAGGAGGTCTCCCGGGCAGCTGAGGCCTCCGTTGAGGTGCAGGTGGTGATTGAGGCCGAGATCTAGGAGCACAACGTGCTGTAGAGCGCTACCCATACTGCCTACGAGGCCCTAGAGGTTGGAGGGGTCGAGTCAGGCAGCTCCCTTGGGAGCCGCTTGATCGCATTGAGCAGCCGAGTCCACGAGTGACTTTGGGGGGCACTACAAATGGGCGTTAAGCGTGCCCTAGCTGTTGTCTCCTCACACTACACCGACATTGACCTTGAGGCCGTCAGCGATGGTTATGTCTTGGCTGAGGATAACGAGGAGGCCAAGGCAGAGGTCATGAAGCTGGTGGAGGCGGCTGAGGCCCCTGGCACGACGCTGGCCAAGCTGTTCGAAGAGGAAGTGGTTCCTCCTACGCTGACCACCAACACTGGCGACCCTAAGTTCTAACCTGGGCCAAAGGGGCCATGTAAATAGATTAGGACTTAGATTATTGTACTGTAACACTTGTGGCCGTCGAGGCCTTTTTTGAAGTACTTATGCGTCTATGCTTTTTAATCATTTTTTATTGTATTTCCAAGCCTCTGCCCTCTGTCTCGTCTCTGAACATATCACTTTGCAAAAAACTTCCTCGGAGCCTAAGCTGCCCCTCGGTCAAAAGTTGGACAGGGAGTTGCCATAGCCCGGAGGCGTAGGCCGTCTCACGTCTCGGCCAGCCTTTTGGCCCTAAGACAGACTTTTGGTCCTTAGGTTTTTTACAATCGATTTGTCTGAGCGCGCTAGAGAGTTTGGCATAGAATTTTTTTCGAAAAACAACTAAAAACAGTGACTGGGACTTAGGGGGGGGTCCTCCCTTCTAGCTCCCAAGGGAGGCTCGGTTCTGCAGAGGCAGAGCTAAGTCTTGTTCGAGCCCCATGGTGGGCACCTCTGCAGAGGTAGAGCCGAGTCTCCCTTGCAGCATTATCGTGACGCTAATCCCCCATCGATAGGTTCGGGGGGTTTCTCAAAAAATTAGAATAACTAAAGAACGCTTCTTTATTGTATTTTGAGAAACAATGTATATAATGCTTGGAAATTTAAGGGTAGAAGCGACGTAGCTATTCTATGTTCCAAGCGTTGGTGAGGATTTCGCCCTTCTCATTGGCTAGCTTGTAGGTCCTGGGCTTTAGCACTTGGGCGATGATGTACGGCCCTTCCCATGGCAGGGTCAGCTTGTGGCGGCCCTTGTTGCTCTGCCTCAGTCTTAGCACTAGGTCGCCCACCTTCAGGTCTTAGCTTTGAATGCGCTAGGCTTGATAGCATCGTAGGGCTTGCTGGTACTTGGTCGAGTGTAGCAGCGCGACGTCTCGGGCTTCCTCTAGTTGGTCGAGGGTGTCCTCGCGGGTAGTGCAGTTGCTCTGCTCGTTGTAGGCCTATAGCCTCGGGGAACCGTACTCCAAGTTAGTGGGGAGAATGGCCTCAGCTCCATAGACCAGGAAGAATGGTGTGAACCCCGTGGCTCGGCTCGGGGTGTTCCTTAGGCTCTAGATGACAGATGGGAGTTCAACAAGCCATTTCTTGCCAAATTTCTTCAATCGGTTGTATATTCTTGGCTTGAGGCCTTGTAGGATCATGCCGTTGGCACGTTCTACTTGGCCATTTGTCCTAGGGTGTCCTACGGCCGACCAGGCCACACGGATGTGGTGGTCATCGCAGAACATCAGGAACTTGTGGTCAATGAATTATGTCCCATTGTCAGTGATGATGGTGTTTGGAACCCCAAACCTGTGGATGATGTCAGTGAAGAACAGCACCGCTTGCTTGGATTTGATTCGATTGATCGGACGAGCCTCGATCCACTTGGAGAACTTATCGATTGCTACCAGCAAATGGGTATAGCCCTCGGGGGCCTTCTGTAGAGGCCCAACCATGTCTAGCCCCCACACGGTGAATGGCCAGGTAATGGGGATGGTTTTGAGGGCCTGGGCTGGGAGGTGCGTCTACCACATATAGTACTAGCATCCCTTGCAGGAGCGTACCAGCTTGATGGTGTCAGCAACCACCATTGGCTAGTAGAACCCTTGGCGGAAGGCGTTTCCAATGAGCATCTGAGGTGCTACATGGTGCCCGCAGGCACCTTTGTGCAAGTCCCAAAGTAGGGCTTGGCCTGCCTCGGTGGTGATGCATCGTTGGAGGACACCAGATGGGCTTCGCCTGTACAACTCGCCGTTGCTAAGGACATAAGCTCTGGCTTGTTGCGCAAGCCATCAGGCTTTGGTCATGTCTGCAGGAAGCTCTCCTCGAACGAGGCAATCAAGGAACGGGACTCACCAGTCTGTGCCCTAGTCGGCCTCGAGAGGTTCTACATTGATTTCGATGGCCTCGGGCTCGGCCGTGGGGGCCTCGGTGATAGAGGGGGCCTCAGGCCCTGTGGTGGGTGCGGCCGGTGGGCCACCTCTTCCACCACTGAGGCATAGTCAATGGAAGGCTTGTGGAGGTCTCTGGCGAAGATGTTTGGGGGGATCGGGGCCCGTGCCGATGCCATCTTTGCCAGTTCGTCCACGGCCTCTTTGAATTTTTGCACAATGTGGTTGAGTTTGAGACCATTGAACTTGTCTTCTAGGCGACATACCAACTTGCAGTACTTTGTGAGGTTGGCTGGTTGGCAAAACCGAGCCAGGAAGTGAGCGCCGCGGATGGTCTTGCTGAAGACTCGAGGCCCAAGTGGCCTAGGAGAAGGACTGTGGTCCTCTCCACTATCGTAGCGACCGCCTCGGTGCGAGTGATAGCCTCGGGCGGGCCCATCATTGTCGTGGCGCCGTCGCCTGCTTACCACATTGTGGTCGCCTTGTGCCTCGCATCGGTCGCCGAGGCGATCATGCACCGAGGGGGCCTTGTTGGCCGTTTGTGCCTGAGCATGCTCGGGATGAACCAAGGCATCTCTACCCTACCGAGGCGATGCTGCAGGGTAGTTCTGAGGCACCCTCGGGCCATTGAGAGGCAGAGCTTTTGGCCTACTGTACCATGGTGGTCTCGAGGAGGTCTCGGAGCTCGCCGTGGACTAGTCGCCCCTCCGTGGTAGAGGGCTCGGGCATAGTCTAGAGTAGCATCGCCGCTGTCGCGATGTTCTGGCTAGCGCGATTGAATATAGGGGGTTGCTCGCCCCCTACGTCATTGTTGATGCGGTGGTTGACATCAAGAGCCCTCCGCCGGGCTGCTCCTGCCATCACCGCGACCCTACTGCTCTTGCTCAAGGGTGTCTCGATGCTGCTATAGAAGGAGTCAGTCCTGTTTGACCTTGGCCTGGAGCTCATGGAGCTGCTCTAGGTCAAGGCGTCGAAGTTCCTCGTGGGCGGGGTCCTCGTTCCGTGCTGCCAGAGGCTCCATGCGTGGAGGTATAGGGTCACCTGCCCCCTCACAGGGCAGGAAGAGACTGCCTGCCCCTTCATCCTCATCGCCCGTGCTCGGCATCCCAAACTCGACGTAGAAGCACTCACGAGTGGGATCGTAAGTGCCTTCATCGTTGGAGTCGGAGTAGCCGAAGCAGTTGTCGCTCGCGGCCAGGAAGCGGCGCATGGCTTCAGGGCCACGAAGCCTGGAGAAGTCCACTCTAGCCCACGCCTCGTTCTCCTCCGAGGAGTCAGCATGGGTGTGGGTCGAGGTTGTGGCATCGAGGTCGAGGGCGAAGTGCTGGTGGCATCCTGAGGGCTCCACGTGAGCGAAAGTGTAGGCGGAAGCATAGGCGGCGGCGGCATTTCTCAACCTAAAGGGTTATGGTGATGGTGCCATCACCGGGCTCTGCTCTGCCAGAGTCGAACCCTCAGGAGGTGGCGGGGTAGAGCTTGATGACGGGGCATCGCTACGCACCACCGGTGTCTTTCCCTTGCCCAGGCTTAAGTTGGACAGGTCCCCAACTAGGGACTCCATACCAATAGCCGGGCATGGGATACCGGTGGAGCACGGTGCGTCGCCCTGAGCTTGCGTGGTGTCAGGGTGGTCCCACTCGCATCGTGCCTGGCAAGCGCGACGAGAGCGGCGGCTCGAGCGCCGTCTGCGCCTGGGCTGCTGGTGCATGATGTCATCTTTGGTCGGTGGGGCTCTAGGTGTGAGGAGTACCATATCGTGTTCAGATCCTAGAGACATGAACTCTAGGCTCCCAAACCAGATCACCATGCCGAGACGAAGTGGTCGCATGGGGTCTACCATCCAGAACTTGTTGGGATGACGAAGCTGACATGCAGTATGGCCCCTACCTAGCGCGCCAACTGTTGGTGTTTCAGACCCGGGGGGTCTTCAACCAACTAGTGAAATGTATTGTGTGCCCCTAATCCCGGATGGTGATGCAAAGAGACACAAGGTTTATACTGGTTTAGGCAGTAGGTGCCCTATGTCCAGTCTGAGAGATCGATCTTGTATTCCTTGCACCGAGGTGCTTGTAGTAGGGGTTTACAAGCAGGGCGAAGAGAGGGAGCTCGCCCTAGGTCTCTGCGTAGTGGCGTGAGTTGCTCGTTCAGTCTGTCTACATGTGTCTGAGTCTACGTCCGTCTGTGTGTGTGAGCACGTGTCTAGAAATGGCCCCGGTCACTCCCTTTTATAGTTGAAGGGGGGACAGGGGTGATACATGTGTTCGCTACATGGCGTTTTGTGAGCAAAGGTGGTATGCTGAGCCCTATAGGTCATCACTGTGGCGGTATGGTCGATGAAGTGGTCTTGTCCTCTATGCACTAGAGCGACACGCCAGTCACGCCTGATCCTGTGCGACGTGGGAGCTCTTGTGATGGCTTGATGCAGGGCACGGCGCTTACTGTGAACGACATGTCGGTCGCTGTATGTTGACAATGTAGAGAGCCGAGGCCCAGTCGGTGTAGAGGTCAAACCATCATGGGGGGCTCGGCGGGAGCGAGTCCCGAGGCGACCGAGACCCTCGAAGCGGATAGCCGAGGCTTGGAGGGAGCAATTGGTCTTTGTACGTCGATTCTAAGGCTACAGGGACCCAGACATGACTCTCCACGCCGCGCTGTCCTTGGAGTAGGTGGGGTTAGGTAGCATAGTGCCGCATGGGTGTCTGTTGTGGGCACAGTGCTGAGCACAGCGGCCGGTAACCCCTGCCCCATCCTATCCTAGATGGCATGGCGTCGATGTGACTTACGTCTCGTCGGCCACTCCATTGTGTTGAGCCATCGTTCGGCTAATATCATAGGAGCGGTTGAACACGTTAGTTGGATGTGACGTCCTATCGGAGAAGTTGGTCAAGGCAGAGGCAATGAGGTTGTTGCCGAGCCGGCCTCGAGCGAGGTGGAGAGTTGGTACCTCATCTGAGGCCTTACGGGCGGGGCCTCAAGCGAGACGGAGAATCAGCACCTCATCGGAGCCTTACGTGCGGGGCCTCGAGTGAGGCGGAGAATCGGCACCTCGTCCAAGGCCTTACGGGCGAGGCCTCGGGCGAGTCGAGGTACTATTCAAGGCAGGCCGGGCAGTCCAGCCGAGTCTCGGATAAGGTGGGGATTTGCCAGTAGTTGTCTCTTGGCTTCGATTTTTACAGGGTCTAAGCGATTTTTTTGGTCCTTGCTTAGGGGATCCCTTTTTATGGTACCCGACAACAGGTTTAGCTTACCTCTAAACCCTCTTACAAGAATTCTTCTAGTCACTATAGCTCTTGCTTATACCAACCATTACTCCTAGGCGCTGGTCTACATCGCTCACCACCATATTTGCAAGCTTCAAACTCTGAGCCACTTTGCTTCTTCTACAGCTGAGGTTCAAGTGCTCACCAGAAGGGTTTTTATAGGTGTCCAGGTGTTGTCTATGGACCAGGTTCACGCGGAATACACGAACAAGCTACTGACTCATACATAGGTTCATGTGCTACACTACAAGGGTACAGTGCATCCCACTACACCTTTTCAGTGTACAGACAACCTTTTCCCAGCACATGTGAAGTCATAGTACACCCGATAGCACCTTTGATGGCATATTCCAAAGAATATCCTGAGCATCTTTGGACCAACTGTACTAAAGCTTTGCATGTGACTTCAACATGTCTTACTTGCTTCTGTACAAGCAGACAGGGCAATAATTTTTGCTGACACTCTCATCCTCGAGTGCATTCTTTTTAGATCCTTATCTCGAGTACGAGTACTCAGACACATGCTCAGGGGCTGCAGGGTACATATCCTCTATGGATGTTTTATCTTTTAGACCCTCTAACTCTTTGTTTTGCAAACAGCAAGAGGCTCGAGGGCTACATTCAGTGAGTGCACTTTTTCTGAAAAGTGCACATCACCTAGAGGCTTTACAGAGCACCTCAAAGCTTCACTCACGAAAGCACTCAGACTACGCTTGTTTCTACTTGGCAAGACCAGGAGGAACAAGAAGGCTTCTATCGGGTTCATAAACCTAGGGTCCCATGGGGACCGGATTCCCAAACAAAGGCTTGGCCCAAACTGATAACGCACAACTCATGGGCCAGCCCAAGTATCGGAGCGACAGGCTAGGGGAGTTATCCATTCTCTGACCAGAAGGTCAGGCCGAGGAGGAACAGCGCCCGCTTTCTGACTCCGGCCCACCTCTCTGACCAGAGCGCTCGCTTCGGTCACTAGCCCGCCTCCGGATGGCCTCTTCGACCAAAAGGCCTGGCCAAAAGCACGGCTTCTGACTCCGACCTCACACTCTCCGACCAGGGATACGCCCAGCCCCTGCTCAACGCTCCTCTCCGACTGGTATGATCAGAGCCGACTAGGATCAACCGACCGGGGACGCCCGCTCGGTAGGGACTAGGAGACATGCGGAGAAAGTAGGGCAAGACGCACAAGTCAAACCACAATACTAGGGACCACACCCTGTATACCTGCAGGGACAATACTCTACAACCACCCTGACATAAAACAGTGTTGTAGGCGCCTACATTTCTCCTATAGTATTGTGGGCGCCATTAAACTCCCTAGGGTAAGGCTCCACCCACATGCCTCTAGGCATCGACAGTGTTGTGGGCGCCAGGATTTACTGTACCGAGTGCACATGGTGAAACTCCTCACATGCCTCAAGGCATCTACAGTGTATGCAGGTACCGACATCTGCCATACCCAAACAAGATGACGGAACCTCCCATGTGCATCTGACATCTAACAATGTTGTGGGTGCCTACCATCATCCTATACCCATCGGCATGGGCAACATGGCTTAGAAGCATTCTTACTCTCTCCCTCTCACTTGTAAGGCCATCTCCTTCATCTATAAAAGGGGATGCGCTCTCTCCTAGTTAAGACAAGTTGATTGAGGCTCAACCCCTTTAGATTCATTAGATCGACCAAGTTCACTAGTGATGTGACCACGCCCGCGTCGGGGATCTCGGCGACCTCTCCGACCACCTCGGCGATATCTCCGACCACCTCGACGACCTCTCCGACCACCTCGGCGAGCTCTCCGACCACCTCAGTGACCTCTCCAATCACTTCACCGACCTTGGCGACCTCTCCGACCACCTCACTAGCTGATACACCACTCCAAGTCCCTACTGGACCAATCACCCATAGCCGCGCCCAAAAGATACAGCAAGAGGTGCACGCGCTACTTTGTGAATTTCAATTAAACATTGATGGTAATTTCGAGCTACCTAAGTCATGCATGTTGTTATTACTCAGGTTCTCCGAGAAGGAAGACAAGGATACATCAAGGATGGATCAGAGAGAAGAGCTACGTTCGAGTCAACCCAGCATGACAGAACCATCCAGAAGAAACAGTCATATCTTTTGTCTCCCAAAGGCTATGAAGGTGAATGAGTACTTGTTGGAGAGATCTTGATGCCTAGTTTCCAATGCTATCATGCCAACAAGTTTGGAGTGTCCAGCGTGGCGTCCGACCTGTTTTAGTGAAGACTACTCTGAAGCTCAATAGTCTGCATGAAGCTAAAGATCCTGTGCAAAACTGTACCATTCTACAATAATTCGTGGTGCATAGCATACATGGTTGGAAAGATGATGAAGTTAGCTTTCCAACGCATCCAACGGTTCATCATTTGGACTTCCCAAGAAGGAGTTATGACCAAAACATTAAAGACTGCACAGAAGCCCAGAAGACGCGCGAAAACTAAAGACCACCTCGTGAATGCTCTAGGCCATTGACCTTCGACCTCCCAACCTGGCTTCTTCAGTTCACATCTATCTTAGAGACTTCTCATAGTATAAGTATTACCTCTAGGCTACTAGAAAAGTACTTTTTGATGATTTGATAATTCCAGTGATATAGCAGCCGAGCTGCCGAGTTCTTACTCAAACCCTTGTTCTTCCTGGACTTGTGAAGAGATTCCTCCGGGATCCACTAGTTCGTGCTTTGTGGGTTCCAGTATGGCTGCACCGCGTTGTGTGGATTAGCTCCGGTTGTGGTTCTGCGGTCGTTCGGAGATTGAGTTGAAGTCTTCGTGGTTTCGGTGTTTCTCTCCCCATCGCTTGGTCGCCTCCAACCATGGCTAGGTATAAAGCTAGTTATTCCGCTGTTCTTCAGCAAGTTACCCTTTTATCCTCGCTACCTTGTTGCAAGTTATCTTGATCATGACCTACTGTCGTGAAGATCGGGCCAATTTCCATACTGAAATAGTTCAGTACCTATCAACTAGTCCACAACTGTAGAACCGCCAGGTTCGAACCTCAAGTGCACAATTGAACACTTAATACGTAGCAGAGCTCCTGTCTCTCTCAGCCCTTCTGATCGAAGCCAACCAGACCTTGTACACCCCATCTTTCTACTTCTCGTTTGTAACCCCACTACAGACTTCGAGCACCTGGGCTCAGGAATAAAGTCATCGACTGACTCAAACTGGACGTAGGGCACATTGCCTAAACCAGTATAAACCCTGTGTCATTGAGTGCTAGGCCATCTCCGATCACAACGTACGGCAAAACTACAAATATTTACGTGTTGGTCACTTTCTGCACTGATAGTTGGCGCCGTCCGTGGGGAAGACGCTATACGTTCAACACTTTTTGGTCATCAGGATGACCCACTTTTCCACCACCCTCGCCATGGCGGGCTCGAGCGATACGATTCGCTTTGGCTCGCTGGAGTTCCCCGCACTCTCACCTGTTGGGATGTGGGCTCCACCTGACTTCGAGCCATCCCAGGCCTTCCTCTTCGGAAGCCTAGACTTCAGTCGCCGACTGGCTCGGTGTACTACACCTCCGTGAGGAGGCTCACATCTCAGCACCCATTGGAGGGGCGCCCTCCATCGACTCCAGGATGCACAACTTCGATGACGCGGCATCTGCGCTTCTTTCGGAGCAAACTCTCTGCTCAAACCCCACTGTGAGTAATTTACATGCTGTTATTTACTTACTATTCTCTATCTTCCACTGATTACCTGGAGGAACCCCGTTGTCCCCGACACGACTGCCATACGACTGATTCCCCTATGGCCTCACGTCTTCCGCTGCGTCGAGCTATTGTTCGGCTGATATCGCAGGAGCGGTTGAATGCGTTAGTTGGACGTGACGTCCTATCGGAGAAGTTGGTCAAGGCGGAGGCGATGGGGTTGTTGCCGAGCCGGCCTTGAGCGAGGTAGAGAATTGGTACCTCGTCCGAGGCCTTATCGGTGGGGCCTCGAGCGAGGTGGAGAATCAGCACCTCGTCCGAGCCTTACGTGCGGGGCCTCGAGCGAGGCAAAGAATCGGCACCTCGTCCGAGGCCTTACGGGCGGGGCCTCGGGTGAGTCAGGGGTACTATTCAAGGCTGGCCGGGCAGTCCAGTCGAGTCTCGGATAAGGTGAGGGTTTGCTGGTAGTTGTCTCTTGGCTTCGATTTTTACAGGGTCTAAGTGATTTTTTCAGTCCTTGCTTAGGGGACCCCTTTTTATGGTACTCGACAACAGGTTTAGCCTACCTCTAAACCCTCTTACAAGAATTCTTCTAGTCACTACAGCTCTTGGTTATACCAACCATTACTCCTAGGGGCTGGTCTACATCGCTCACCACCATATTTGCAAGCTTCAAACTCCGAGCCACTTTGCTTCTTCTACAGCTGAGGTTCAAGTGCTCACCAGAAGGGTTTTTATAGGCGTCCAGGTGTTGTCTATGGACCAGGTTCACGTGGAATACATGAACAAGCTACTGACTCATACACAGGTTCATGTGCTACACTACAAGGGTACAGTGCATCCCACTACACCTTTTCAGTGTACAGACAACCTTTTCCCAGCACATGTGAAGTCACAGTACACCCGGTAGCACCTTTGATGGCATATTCCAATGAATATCCTAAGCATCTTTGGACCAACTGTACTAAAGCTTTGCATGTGACTTCAACATGTCTTACCTGCTTCTATACAAGCATACAGGGCAATAATTTTTGCTGACACTCTCATCCTCGAGTGCATTCTTTTTAGATCCTTATCTCGAGTACGAGTACTCAGACACATGCTCGGGGGCTGCAGGGTACATTTCCTCTATGGATGTTTTATCTTTTAGACCCTCTAACTCTTTATTTTGCAAACAACAAGAGGCTCGGGGGCTACATTCAGTGAGTGCACTTTTTCTAAAAAGTGCACATCACCTAGAGGCTTTACAGAGCACCTCAAAGCTTCACTCACGAAAGCACTCAGACTACGCTTGTTTCTACTTGGCAAGACCAGGAGGAACAAGAAGGCTTCTGTCAGGTTCATAAACCTAGGGTCCCACGGGGACCGGCTTCCCAAACAAAGGCTTGGCCCAAACTAATAACGCACAACTCATGGGCCAGCCCAAGTATCGGAGCGACAGGGCGGGGGAGTGATCCATTCTCTGACCGAAAGGTCAGGCCGAGGAGGAACAGCACCCGCTTTCTGACTCCGGCCCACCTCTCTGACCGGAGCGCTCGCTTCGGTCACCAGCCTACCTCTGGATGGCCTCTTCGACCAGAAGGCCTGGCCAAAAGCACTGCTTCCGACTCCGACCTCACACTCTCCGACTAGGGATACGCCCAGCCCCTGCTCACCGCTCCTCTCTAACTAGTACGATCAGAGCCAACTAGGATCAACCAACCAGGGACGCCCGCTCGGTAGGGACCAGGAGACATGCGGAGAAAGTAGGGCAAGGTGCACAAGTCAAACCTCGATACTAGGGACCATACCCTGTACACCTGTAGGAACAAGACTCTGCAACCACCTTGACACAAATAGTGTTGTAGGCACCTACATTTCTCCTACAGTATTGTGGGCGCCATTAAAGTCCCATATGGTAAGGCTCCCCCCACATGCCTCTAGACATCGACAGTGTTGTGGGCGCCGGGATTTACCGTACCGAGTGCACATGGTGAAACTCCTCACATGCCTCTAGGCATCTACAGTGTATGCAGGTACTGACATCTGTCATACCCAAACAAGACGACGGAACCTCCCATGTGCATCTAACATCCAACAATGTTGTGGGTGCCTACCATCATCCTATACCCATCGGCATGGGCAACAAGGCTTAGAAGCATTCGTACTCTCTCCCTCTCACTTGTAAGGCCATCCCCTTCATCTATAAAAGGGGATGCACTCTCTCCCAGTTAAGACAAGTTGATTGAGGCTCAACCCCTTTAGATTCATTAGATCGACCAAGTTCACTAGTGATGTGACCACGCCTGTGTCGGGGACCTCGGTGATCTCTCCGACCACCTCGGTGACCTCTCCGACCACCTCGGTGACCTCTCCGACCACCTCACCAGCTGATACACCACTCCAAGTCCCTACTGGACCAATCACCCATAGCCACGCCCAAAAGATACAGCAAGAGGTGCACACGCTACTTTGTGAATTTCAATTAAACATTGATGGTAATTTCGAGCTACCTAAGGCGTGCATGTTGTTATTACACAGGTTCTCTGAGAAGGAAGACAAGGATACATCAAGGATGGATCAGAGAGAAGAGCTACGTTCGAGTCAACCCAGCATGACAGAACCATCCAGAAGAAATAGTCATATCTTTTGTCTCCCAAAGGCTATGAAGGTGAATGAGTACTTGTTGGAGAGATCTTGAAGCCTAGTTTCCAATGCTATCATGCCGACAAGTTTGGAGTGTCCAACGTTGCGTTCGACCAGTTTTAGTGAAGACTACTCTGAAGCTCAATAGTCTACATGAAGCTAAAGATCCTATGCAAAACTGTACCATTCTACAATAATTCGTGGTGCATAGCATACATGGTTGGAAAGATGATGAAGTTACCTTTCCAACGCATCCAACGGTTCATCATTTGGACTTCCCAGGAAGGAGTTATGACCAAAACATTAAAGACTACATAGAAGCCAAGAAGACGCGCGGAAACTGAAGACCACCTCATGAATGCTCTAGGCTGTTGACCTTCCACCTCCCAACCTGGCTTCTTCAGTTCACATCTATCTTAGAGACTTCTCATAGTATAAATATTACCTCTAGGCTACTAGAAAAGTACTTTTTGATGATTTGATAATTCCAGTGATATAGCAGCCGAGCTACCGAGTGCTTGTTCTTCCTTGTTCTTCCTGGACTTGTGAAGAGATTCCTCTGGGATCCACTAGTTCGTGCTTTGCGGGTTCTAGTACGGCTGCCCCGCCTTATGTGGATTAGCTCCGGTTGTGGTTCTGCGGTCATTCGGAGATCGAGTCGAAGTCTTCGTGGTTTCGGTCTTTCTCTCCCCGTCACTTGGTCGCCTCCAATCTTGGCCAAGTATAAAGCTAGTTATTCCGCTGTTCTTCTGCAAGTTACCCTTTTATCCTCGCTGCCTTGTTGCAAGTTATCTTGATCGTGACCTACTATCATGAAGATCGGGCTAATTTCCGTACTAAAATAGTTCAGTACCTATCATCTAGTATCAGAGCTTCGGATTGACACGGTAGGTCTTGCCGTCATCCATATCATTATCCTTGATTAATTTACTTCATATATTTGTGTTTTATCATATCCTATAGTCCAAAGCCACACAAAAAAACATATAACCATTTCGCGGTACTGTTATGTTGTGTTTTGTGTTCATCGAGTTGCTAGTCACCACCGTTTATATATAAATTGAGTTATTTCGTTCGTTACTGCTGTCAGTGTTATAAAAAATATAGAAAAAAAGGAAAGATTAGTTTCAAAAAAAAGAGAGAAGTGAAAAGAAGTTGAAGGATCTGTGTTGCGATGTATTGCTGAAAATTTTAGTTTACATATTTTGAGTTGGTGGTAATCTTGTTAGCAGCAACGTCGTATCTTTGAGCACATCAAACCACTCGATTGGCAGTACCGTAGCCCTCCTTGCTAGCCACCTATAGCTCCATCCAAAAACCTAAACCAGGACGTTTGATTTGTAATCCTTATGACCTCTCTACCACCTCCGTTGAAGCTGCCACATCAGCACCGTCATGGTCTTTGAGATCAGGAAAGAACTTGGGTAAGTAAGAGGTGAGATTGTGTGTTTCCACAAATTTACCTATTCCACTTTTTTTCTTGCAACTGGTCTAACATGGTAGGATCCAATTCGAGTGTTCATGGTGGGAACCACAGAGATGAAGAACCCCCTGTTGCAGCGGGTGGAGCTATGCCAAATGGCCAACTCGCTCTTGGAAGCGATGGAGAGGATGTTCAATGAACGTCTCCCTGCAGCGGGTGGTCGAGGTCCACAATATCAACATGAAGGCAATCACCGTGAAGAATTTGGTGATGAAAATTCTAGTTTGGGTGCTGGATTTCATGGCCGCGACGGCAATGGTCAAGGTGGTCAGGGTGGAAGGCGTCGTGCTGATCAGCGCGGTGGTGGATGGTGTGCTGAATTTGATCATCAGTGTGGAGGAGGACATGGACGTGATCGTCGTGTACATTTTGATGATGAAGATGAGGTTCATGATGAGTATGAGGAGGGATTTGATGATAATGAAAATCCTTTTGGTCACCATGGGCATTTTGGATAGCCACATGAACATCGTCGTGGTGCTGGTCATGATGGGGAAAATCCTCGTGGTCGTCGCAATAGAGATGATTCGGATAGCATTGCTCATGTAAAGTTAAGTGTTCCAAAATTTTCAGGGAAAGAAAATGCTGATGCTTATCTTGAATGGGAGGAGCAATGTGATTAGATTTTTAGAGTGCATAATATTTCTAATCAGAAGCGTGTCAATCTTGCTTCTATTGAGTTTTTAGGTTACGCTCTCACCTGGTGGAACCAAGTTCAAGAAAATCAACATGTGTTGGGATGTGACCATATCAACACATGGGCTGAGATGAAGAGAGTGATGAGAAGTCGCTTTGTGCCATCAAGCTATCAGCGTGACCTCCACAATAGGTTACAAACATTGAGACAAGGATCAAAATCTGTTGATGACTACTTCAAGGAGATGGAGTTACTCTTGGTGAGATCTGGAATTAGAGAAGATGAAGAGTCAAAAATGGCAAGATTTTTGAATGGTCTCAATGAAGAAATTTCAGGTTTTGTTGAGATGTTTCCATATCATAATTTGCAAGACCTTGTTGATCAAGCTATGCGCACCGAGAGGAAAATTCAGCAAGAGGGATGAAGAAGGTCTTATGTGAGCCAATCAATTTCAGCCCCATGGCGTCGGCAACAGCCCGGTACCTCTATTGGTGGGGGAAGATCACAAGGAGTTGCTACTAGGCCTCCTCCATCCATTGGTGCTACAAAGACAATGGTTTCTACTGCTTCTTCACCTGCAATTCAGCAAGAACAATGATGACCTGCTGCATCAGCTGCTGCTTCTTCTTCCCATACCTGAGGCATTGTTTGTCACAAGTGCCAAGGTCGAGGACATGTTGCTGCTCAATGTCCTAGTCGAAGGACCATGATTATAAACGAGCAAGGTGAATGGGAATCTAAAAGAGAACCTGAGGAAGAAGCTCCAATATATGATGAAGAAATTATGCAAGATAAAGGTGATGAAATTCAACCTGATGATGGAGACAACAATTGCTTCATTTATCGCTGAGTGCTTAGTGTTACTGCTATCCAAGAAGAGAATAATCAGCGGCACAATCTTTTTCACACCCGGGGCATGATCAAGGACAAGTTGTGTCAAATCATTGTTGACAATGGCAGCTGCAATAATATTGCAAGTCAAGAATTAGTTGAAAGATTGGGACTGAAACAGCGGCGCCACCCTTCTCCATACAAGATGCAATGGTTAAATGATTGTGGTGCGCTGCGTGTAACAAATATTGTGACCGTTTCCTTCTCCATTGGGCGGTACAATGATCATGTGGAGTGTGTTGTGGTTCCAATGGAAGCATGCCAATTGCTGTTAGGAAGACCTTGGTTGTATGACCAAGATGCTCAGATTTGCGGTCGCGCCAACAAGATTGTTCTCATGTATAGAGGAGAGCGCATCACTTTGCTTCCCTTGTCACCGGAGGAGATTGTGAGAGATGATCTGAAAAGAAAATAGCGAGCAAGCGAGAACCACTTACGAGTGACACACAAACATAGCAAAGGAGTGTTTCCAAAGCCAAATAAAACTCCATAGCTGCAAAGAATCGAGCCAAAGGGAAAAGAGGTTTTAGTGATGATGGCTAGGAAGGGGGGTTTAAAAGAATTGAGTGAACCCAATGCTGTGTTCTATGTACTCTTGTACAAGGACAATTTTCTTGTCACTAACGACTTACCCTCTGTAAGGAAAATGGACCCTTGGCCCATTTACTTTGGATTTTGGTGTTTGATGACCAACACAACCAAATTGGACTAATGAATTTGCAAGTGTCTGTTTTGTAGTCCAATAGGGTGCAAGACGTGACTTGGACGAAGGCGACATGATGATCCGATGATCAACACCTCAAGCAAGACATTAGAAGCACAAGTGAAGACCCAAGATATCAAGCAAAGTCCAAGCACGAAGATAGGAACCAAGCCGTACGCAAGATCGCGAAGAAACGAGCTCGCAGAGGCGACCGGACGCTGGACCGGACGCTGAAAGCGCGACCGGACGCTGGACCGGTGGCTCGGCAGACAGGCGACCGGACACGAGGACCGGACGCTAGCGGCAACCGACTGGACGCAGAAACACAGCGTCCGATCGAGTACAGAGAGGTTCCAGGCGCGCGAAACTGCGACCGGACGCGTCCGGTGGCAGGCGACCGGACGCTGGCAGCGTCCGATCGGTAGTTCGTGGCTGCAACGGTCGGGACGACCGGACGCGTCCGGTCAGGACGATCTCAGCGTCCGGTCAGTAGCAGAATTGTGGGAGTTCGACCCCAACGGCTACTTTCTCAGTGGGGCTTATAAATACAACCCCCAACCGGCCATTTGAAGGGTGTGGAGCTAATGAAACATACCAAGGGTGTTGATGCACCATTTTAGTGATCTCCACATGCATAGTGCCTAGTGTGTTATTAGGTGATTAGCATAAGTGCTTTGCGAAGTGCTTAGGTTGATTAGACCACCGCTCATGCGCTTGCTCTAGGTGTTTGCCTAGTGTTTAGTGAGGTTTGCATACCTCTTGCCACCCCGTGCTTGTGAGCACAAGTGTTGTACATCGGAGGGGCTTGAAGTCTTGTGAGATCGCACCAATCGCGTTTGTGGTGCGGCCGCCACCGTGTACCGAAGGGAACATGGCCCGCGGTGTTTCGGCCGGAAGCTTGATAGTGAAGACGGCGGGAAGCATCCGGGAGAGGCTTGCCGGAAGGCACATCGGAGACCCACTTGCGCGTGGGGAAGGCCCGAGGCTATCCATGGAGTTACCCGACCGGGAGCTTGGCCCTTGCGAGGGATTCCTTACGAGGGGCTCCAACGAGGACTAGGGGGAAGCTTGCGCGCTTCTTGATACCTCAGTAAAAATACCGGAGTCGTCGACAGGAGTTTGCATATCTCTACCTTGCTCTTTAAGCTTCCGCATTTACATTGATCATATTATCATCATTTGCGGTAGAGATAGCAACACACTAGCAAAACCGTAGTTGCACATCTAGATAGATTATCTTTGGATAGGTTTTGCTAGAGGTAGAAAAAGAGGCCATAGTTTGGAGTTAGAATTTTAAGTTGCCTAATTCACCCCCCCCCTCTTAGGCGTCATGGTCATTTCAATTGGTATCAGAGCAGGTTGGCTCAATTTGGACCTTTGGCTTAACCGCCGTTGAGCCGACGCTATTTTAGAGTGGTTGGGATGGATACTGCTAGGCCTCCGCACTTTGACGGCACTAACTTCCCATACTATAAAGCTAGAATGGCTTGCCATCTTGAGGTGGTTGATTTAGATGTATGGAGAGTCACTCGTGACGGGATGAAACCCATTAAGAATCCTGAAAAGCCCACAAAGAGTGACGAAAAAGAAATGCATTTTAATGCTAGAGCTAAGAATTGCTTGTTTGAATCTTTTAGCATGGATGTTTTTAACCAAGTGTTTACTTTAAATACCGCTCATGAAATTTGGGTAAAACTCCAAGAGCTCCATGATGGCACAAGTAATGTCCGTGAGCAAAAACATTGTCTAGCTAAGCAAAATTATGATTCCTTTGCTATGAATGATGATGAGCTTGTTCGTGACATGTATTCTCGATTGAATCTAATTATCAATGAGCTCCATTCAATAGGATTATTAAAGCTAGATGATGCGGACATCGTGAGGAAGATCATCTCCGTTCTACCACAAAAGAAATATGCAAGTATCATCACCATTCTTCACAACATGGAGAACTTGAGCAACATGACCCCGGGCATTGCCATTGGCAAGCTAGTGGCATTTGAAATGTCATGTAAGATGGGTCAAGGAGAAGCATCTTCATCAAGCAAAGGCAAAGCTCTCGCTTGTAGCGAGAAGAAAAAGATGAAGGGCAAGAAAGTTGAGTCAAGCTCAAGCTCAAGTTCCTCAAGTGAAGAAGAAGAAGATGAGGATGATGATGATGAACAAGAATCAAGTGATGATGATCAATCTTCCTCCTCCACCTCCGACCTTGATGAAGAATCAATCAAACTTATCAAAAAGGTGGAGAAGATGATTGTAAGTCTCAATGTCAAGGGTGTGCCCATCCAAATTCAAGACCTCGTTTTCACTAATCAAAGAAACAAGCAAAGAAAGAGGGGATGCTATGAATGCGGCAAGTTGGGGCACTTTGTGGAAGTTTGTCCAAATAAGCCCACACCCAAGACAAAGAAGAAGGCGTGCAAGAACAAAGCCCTCACAACAATAAGGTCATGGGATGATTCTTCAAGTGAAGAAGAAAACCATCACAAGAGGCGAGGTCACAAGCACTCATCATCAAGCTCTTCTCGTGTGTGCCTTATGGCATGAGGTAACGAAAGCTCATCCTCTAGTGAGAGTGATAGTGATGATGATTTACCTTCTTACAATACAATTGTGCAACAAAATCTTAAATATGCTAAAGTTTGCACTAGTCAACAAAAGAAGCTCAAAAACTTAAAAGAAGAGCTAGGTAGTTCACAAGAAGCATACAAGAATTTGCTTGAACAATATGAAAACTTTGCAAATCTCAATGTTGAACTATCTACTAAAATTGAGCAACTTGAGGCTAGTGCAACAACAAGTGCATGCACAATTAATAATAAGCAATTTGAAAAGAAAAATGAAAAATTAAAAGAAAAGTTAGCTAGCTCACAAAATGATTATCAAGGTTTGCTTGCTAAAATGGAAATCATGTGCAAACATTGTGATGAGCTAACAAATAAAGTTGCTAATCTTGAGGCCATCAAAAATACCCCCACTAAGGCATCTAAAAGAAATGACATAATTAAAAAGGATGCATCTACCTCTTGCAATGATTTATGTTTAGACTCATCTTTGTGCAACCAAGCTTGTGTTGAGAAAGTGATTGCAGATACATGCACACAAGAGGTTGCAAAAGAGAATGAGCAACTCAAGCAAGAAGTAGCTCGCCTCACCAAGGACTTGACTCAAGTGAAAGGCAAGGCGAAGCAAACCCAACTTCATCAAGATAACACCGTCAAGGGAGTAAAGAAGCTTGATGAAGGACAAACCATGGTTTGCTACGTGTGCCACAAAGAAGGCCACAAATCCTATGATTGCAAGGTGAAGAATGGGGGAGGAGCAAAGAAGAAGGAGAAAAAGCAAACAAGCAAGCTCTCCAACACCTACACCAACAAGGTGGACAAGAAGGCCTCCACACCTTATCTCTTGAAGAAGAAGAAAAATGACAAGGTGGTGGCCATCAAGGTGAACAAGCAAGCCAACAATGGGGCCAAACGCTTTTGGGTGCCAAAGGAAATCATTTCAAATATGAAGAGCACCAAGAAGGTTTGGATCCCGAAAGGGAAGTGAGAAGTCCATCGGACTTTGGGGAATTTGGAGACTTGACAAAGTATGGGTGCATTTCATGGGGTGCATCATGTTGGACAAAGTTATTGCCAAGTGGGTTAGTGAATACTATGGACCCAAATTCCCCTTCCCATGACAGGTAACTAGATTCAATTTACTTCAATTGGTATTAGACTTAAAATTTTTCCTACAATTGGTATCTTTTAGCATCTAGTTACTCTTCATACCTATGTTTGCATTTGAATTCTTATATCTTTTGTCATGCATACACTAGGTATATCATATGGTAGGCATGCTCAGTTTCATTCTTAACCCTTGGAGCAAACCTACATGGTTCACAATTGTTTAAGAGCACGGCACATAGCTTGTTTTACTATTGTTCATCTAATATGTGCCAATATCCAAATTGTAGATAATCTCTTCCGAATATCCATTTTAAAAATGATTCTCACATTCATGAGATGTCATCTTTCAAGTGGTATTTTTTTTTTCAAAATCAATGTGCATGATTTCTCCAAAGTATTCTACTTTTGTGTGCACATATTTAAGGGGAGTAATTCTACAACTTGGATGCTTTGAGACTAACACTTTTACAAATGGTATCAATCTTTCAAACCTATCACATGTGTAGTAGTCTCATTGTAAGGAAATTGGAGTCCTTGGAGTTAAGCATCATTCTTCAATTGGCATCATCATGTTGATTTCATTTCATTTTTATATGCTTTCTCCATGCATTATATAGATTAAACTCTCTTGTGCAACAAATTGCTAATTATGCATATGCTTTACTTTCTACCATATGTATGCATATATTTAGGGGGAGCTTAGTCTATATAATGCGAGAGTCAAATTTTGTGATCCATTTCACTCTATACACAAAGGATCATGAAATTTGACCCTCCCTTGTGCTACTAATGTCTTCCTTTTCGGTGTTTGATGCCAAAGGGGGAGAATTTGGAGGACCAAAGGCAAGCATTAAGTTAATGTTTACAAATGGTAATGGTCCAAGAAAGGGAGGATAGTGGATTATGGATTAGTTTAAGTAATGGGGAGAATTTATAAGAAGCAAAACTTTAATCCATAATGCCACATGGGGACATTTGCAAGGGCAAGCTAGGTCTTCAATTGGTATCATAGTCTTTCATGTAGTATCTCTTAGCATCATAAACTTGCCCTTTGCATTGCATCCTAGCAAGTAGGTAGTTGTTAAATTTAAAATTTTTATTATTTACTTGCTTTGGTCGTGTTGGCATCAATCACCAAAAAGGGGGAGATTGTAAGGAAAATGGACCCTTGGCCCATTTACTTTGGATTTTGGTGTTTGATGACCAACACAACCAAATTGGACTAATGAATTTGCAAGTGTCTATTTTGTAGTCCAATAGGGTGCAAGACATGACTTGGACGAAGGCGACATGATGATTCGATGATCAACACCTCAAGCAAGACATTAGAAGCACAAGTGAAGACCCAAGATATCAAGCAAAGTCCAAGCACAAAGATAGGAACCAAGCCGTACGCAAGATCGCGAAGAAACGAGCTCGCAGAGGCGACCGGACACTGGACCGGACACTGAAAGCGCGACCGGACGCTGGACCGGTGGCTCGGCAGACAAGCGACCGGACGCGAGGACCGGACACTAGCGGCAATTGACCGGACGCAGAAACACAGCATCCGATCGAGTACAGAGAGGTTCCAGGCGCGCGAAACTACGACCGGACGCGTCCGGTGGCAGGCGACCGGACGCTGGCAGCGTCCGATCGGTAGTTCGTGGCTGCAACGGTCGGGACGACCGGACGCGTCCAGTCAGGACGATCTTAGTGTTCGGTCAGTAGCAGAATTGTGGGAGTTTGACCCCAACGGCTACTTTCTCAGTGGGGCTTATAAATACAACCCCCAACCAGCCATTTGAAGGGTGTGGAGCTGATGAAACATACCAAGGGTGTTGATGCACCATTTTAGTGATCTCCACATGCATAGTGCCTAGTGTGTTATTAGGTGATTAGCATAAGTGCTTTGCGAAGTGCTTAGGTTGATTAGACCACCGCTCATGCGCTTGCTCTAGGTGTTTGCCTAGTGTTTAGTAAGGTTTGCATACCTCTTGCCACCCCGTGCTTGTGAGCACAAGTGTTGTACATCGGAGGGGCTTGAAGTCTTGTGAGATCGCACCAACCGCGTTTGTGGTGCGGCCGCCACCGTGTACCGAAGGGAACAAGGCCTGCGGCGTTTCGGCCGGAAGCTTGATAGTGAAGACGGCGGGAAGCATCCGGGAGAGGCTTGCCGGAAGGCACATCGGAGACCCACTTGCGCGTGGGGAAGGCCCGAGGCTATCCACGGAGTTACCCGACCGGGAGCTTGGCCCTTGCGAGGGATTCCTTACGAGGGGCTCCAACGAGGACTAGGGGGAAGCTTACGCGCTTCTCGATACCTCGGTAAAAATACCGGAGTCGTCGATGGGAGTTTGCATATCTCTACCTTGCTCTTTAAGCTTCCGCATTTACATTGATCATATTATCATCATTTGCGGTAGAGATAGCAACACACTAGCAAAACAGTAGTTGCACATCTAGATAGATTATCTTTTGCATAGGTTTTGCTAGAGGTAGAAAAAGAGGCCATAGTTTGGAGTTAGAATTTTAAGTTGCCTAATTCACCCCCCCCCCCTCTTAGGCGTCACGGTCATTTCACCCTCTACTTTGCCTAGTGTTGTTTTTGATGTGTTACAGGAATATGAAGATGTGTTTCCTGAGGAAGTACCACCAGGGCTGCCACCAAAGAGAGGGATTGAACATCAAATCGATCTTGTTCCTGGTGCTCCACTCCCTAACCGTGCACCATATCGCACCAATCCGGAGGAAACAAAAGAAATTCAGCGCCAAGTGCAGGAGCTCATCAACAAAGGGTATGTAAAGGAAAGTCTATCAACTTGTGTTGTTCCTATCCTTTTAGTTCTAAAAAAAGATGGCTCTTGGAGAATGTGTGTTGATTGCCGAGCCATTAATAACATCACCATAAGGTATAGACATCCCATATCTCGACTTGATGATATGCTTGATGAGCTTAGCGGTGCTATCATTTTCACCAAAACTGATTTGAGAAGTGGCTACCACCAAATCCGAATGAGAGAAGGAGATGAATGGAAAACAGCCTTCAAAACCAAGTTTGGGCTGTATGAATGGTTGGTAATGCCATTTGGTTTGACCAATGCACCTAGCACCTTCATGAGATTGATGAATCATGTGCTTAGAACTTTTATTGGCAAGTTTGTTGTTGTTTACTTTGATGATATCTTGATTTACAGCAAGTCTCTTGATGAACATATTGAACATATCCAATGTGTGCTTGCTGTCCTACGTGAATAGGAATTGTATGCTAACCTTGAGAAGTGCACCTTTTGCACCGACAAGGTAGTCTTTCTTGGATTTGTTGTTACAGGATAAGGAGTGGAGGTAGATGAAGAAAAGATCAAGGCTGTACGAGACTGGACGCCTCCACAGAACGTGAGCCAAGTAAGAAGCTTCCTTGGACTTGTTGGTTTCTATCGGTGGTTCGTGAAGGACTTCAGCACTATTGCTGCACCAATCAATGAGCTGACCAAGAAGGAAGTGCTTTTCAAGTGGGGAGAAGCACAACAGAAGGCATTTGAAGAATTGAAGATGAAGTTAACAACAGCCCCAGTCCTTGCACTCCCAAATTTTGGTAAGACATTTGAAATAGAATGTGATGCAAGTGGAGTTGGGATTGGAGGTGTGCTCATGCAAGAACGAAGGCCAATTGCATACTTCAGTGAAAAGTTAAGTGGTCCAACTCTAAATTATTCAGTTTATGATAAAGAATTATATGCTCTTGTTCGGAGTTTGGAAACTTGGCAACATTACCTTTTTTCCTAAAGAATTTGTGATACACTCAGATCATGAATCATTGAAACACCTTAAAGGACAACTAAAACTGAATAGAAGGCATGCAAAATGGTGTGAATTCATTGAATCATTTCCCTATATTGTCAAGTACAAGAAAGGAAAAGAGAATGTTGTAGCAGATGCTTTGTCTCGATGTCACACTTTGCTAACCCAACTTAACGCTAAGATTCTTGGATTAGAAAGCATAAAAGATTTATATGCAACTGATTCATATTTTGCTGAACCATATTCCAAGTGTCGAGAAGGCAAAGGATAGGAAAAATTTCATGTGCATAATGGGTTTTTGTTTCGAGCTAACAAACTTTGTATTCCAGATTGCTCTATTCGAATTTTGCTTGTGCAGGAAGCCCACGCAGGAGGACTCATGGGCCATTTCGGCACCAAGAAGACAGAACAAGTCCTTACCGACCATTTCTTTTGGCCAAAGATGAGAAGAGATGTGGAGAGACATGTTCTTCGCTGCGAATCATGCCACAAAGCTAAGTCTCATGTGAATCCTCATGGATTATACACTCCTCTGCCTATCCCTCATGTGCCTTGGGAAGACATCTCCATGGATTTTGTTCTTGGTTTACCTCGAACCAAGTGGGGAAGGGATTCCATCTTTGTTGTGGTTGATCGTTTTAGCAAAATGGCACCTTTTATTCCATGCCACAAGAGCGATGATGCTTCACATATCGCTGAATTGTTTTTCAAAGAAATTGTACGACTACATGGAGTGCCATGAACCATTGTTTCTGATCATGACACCAAATTTTTGAGCTACTTTTGGAAAACTTTCAAGTCAACCCAGCATGACAGAACCATCTAGAAGAAACAGTCATATTTTTTGTCTCCCAAAGGCTATGAAGGTGAATGAGTACTTGTTGGAGAGATCTTGAAGCCTAGTTTCCAATGCTGTCATGCCGACTAGTTTGGAGTGTCCAACGTGGTGTCTGACCAGTTTTAGTGAAGACTGCTCTGAAGCTCAATAGTCTGCATGAAGCTAAAGATCTCGTGCAAAACTGTACCATTCTACAATAATTCATGGTGCATAGCATACATGGTTGGAAAGATGATGAAGTTACCTTTCCAACGCATCCAACGGTTCATCATTTGGACTTCCCATGAAGGAGTTATGACCAAAACATTAAAGACTACATAGAAGCCAAGAAGACGCGCGGAAACTGAAGACCACCTCGTGAATGCTCTAGGCCGTTGACCTTCCACCTCCCAACCTGGCTTCTTCAGTTCACATCTATCTTAGAGACTTCTCATAGTATAAATATTACCTCTAGGCTACTAGAAAAGTACTTTTTGATGATTTGATAATTCCAGTGATATAGCAGCCGAGCTGCCGAGTGCTTACTCAAACCCTTGTTCTTCCTTGTTCTTCCTGGACTTGTGAAGAGATTCCTCTAGGATCCACTAGTTTGTGCTTTGCGGGTTCCAGTATGGCTGCCCCGCCTTGTGTGGATTAGCTCCGGTTGTGGTTCTACGATCGTTCGGAGATCGAGTTGAAGTCTTCGTGGTTTCGGTGTTTCTCTCCCCGTCGCTTGGTCACCTCCAACCTTGGCCAGGTATAAAGCTAGTTATTCCGCTGTTCTTCGGCAAGTTACCCTTTTATCCTCGCTGCCTTATTGCAAGTTATCTTGATCGTGACCTACTATCGTGAAGATCAGGCCAATTTCCATACTAAAATAGTTTAGTACCTATCAACTAGTCCACAACCATAGAACCGCCAGGTTCGAACCTCAAGTGCACAATTGAACACTTAGCACGTAGCAGAGCTCATGTTGCTCTCAGCCCTTCCGACCGAAGCCGATCAGACCTCTTGTACACCCCATCTTTCTCCTTCTCGTTTGTAACCCCACTGCAAACTTCGAGCACCTGGGCTCAGGAATAAAGTCACCGACTGACTCAAACTGGACATAGGGCACATTGCCTGAACCAGTATAAACCATATGTCATTGAGTGCTAAGCCACCTCCGATCACAACGTACGGCAAAACTACAAATATTTACGTGTTGGTCACTTTCTGCCCTAATAGTTGGCGCTGTCCATGGGGAAGACGTTGTACGTTCAACACTTTTTGGTCATTGGATGGCCCACTTTTCCACCACCCTCGCCACAGTGGGCTAGGGCGATACGATTCACTTTGACTCACTGGAGTTCCCCGCACTCTCACCTATTGGGATGTGGGCTCCACCCGACTTCGAGCCATCCCAGGCCTTCCTCTTCAGAATCCTAGACTTCGTCGCCAACCGGCTCAGCGTACTACACCTCCGTGAGGAGGCTCACATCCCGGCACCCGTCGAAGGGGCGCCCTCCATCGACTCTAGGACGCACAACTTCGATGACGCGGCATCTACACTTCTTTCGGAGCAAACTCTCTGCTCAAACCCCACTATGAGTAATGTACATGCTGTTATTTACTTACTATTCTCTATCTTCCACTGATTACCTGGAGGAACCCCGTTGTCCCTGACATGACTGCCATATGATCGATTCCCCTATGGCCTCACGTCTTCCACGGACACATATGCCCGGGGGCTCCATAGGATGCCAGCGCCGCCCCCTCTCGCATCCGAATTCATGGGAATGGCGAGCTATGCTCCCACCTGTTTCCTCGACCTCATGGATGACGATGGCAAGAGTGATGGCTCTAGCATTGGTGACATGGGACCTAGCCACCGTCTGTCCTGGGAGTGCACCATGGCAGACGCTTCGGGACACCCACCGGTGGAAGAAGAGTCCTCACAGATTCACACCTCATCGGACTCTCATGCGGAGACCCTTGAGCTCACATGGGAGCACGGCGAGGCACTATGACAACAATGGCTGCATTAGTCACCAACTGTGCCAGCGTGCTCAGTGCACCACACTATGCCCCGCACGCAAAGACCGGCGAGCGGCACCCAGGGTCGCGCCCGTCAGGTCCAGCACAACACCATGGACAGGGGGACCGATCCCCCAAAGTTTGCTTGGGCCAGTCAGAACATCACCGCTGCAGCAATGCTTTTGCGCGACCTATCTGAGCTGAACGACCCTCATGAATAGGTGATCCACCAGAACCTCCGGGCACTAGTGGAGACTACCGCCGTGCAACAAGCGGAGAGCTCCGTATCATGACGCCAACTCATGACCTCACTCCCCACCAGGGGAATGGGGACGCAGCAGATGGGTCGCTCCACCTGATCACCATGACGGCCACTGAGCATGGCACAGGTGGCCGCATTGGCACCTTGCCTTGACTTGACGACCGCTCCATACCGACCACCTATCTACGCGTGGCTCGGGCCAAACCGAGACACACGTAGTAGCGACCGGAGTCCAAGCCCTAATGGCATAGGACCATGGACCTTTGTCCAAAACCTCTAGCGAGTGCCGCTCCCACCATGCTCCAACGGAGGCTAGGGCAAAGGTAAGGCCAACCACCAGGATCAGAATGAGGGCCCCTCCACGCAGAGGGGGAAAAAGAACAGAAAGGATCGCCGCCGACTGGCCAACTCCGCGTGGGACGCCACGGCTAATCACGTAGGCACGCAGCCCCAGCAGGACCCTCTGGGCCACTTCCACGAGCTCATGGAGAGCCTATGCACCAACCATGACTACCCCATCAAACACCTCTACAAGGACTGCCAGCTCCATAAGCGCCTTCTGCGGTAGGCTGGCAGGCCAAAGGAAGAAAAAGGCAAAGAAGCAGCGATCGAGAAAGGGGGCGTACCGGGCAAGGATCTGGATGACTTAAGGTTAAAGTGATCCAACCAGACGCCTACTGACTGAAGGACAACAATGATGACATTCTCTCCAAATGCTTGGAATAGCTATGCCATTTTTCTTCCCCTAAGTTTCAGTCTTACCATCAATTACTTAGCGTATGCTCCTATAAAAGCACCCCGACCCGAACACTTTTTGCCCCGGGGCACTCGGGGGCTCCACTAGGGTACACTACTAGCTCTCTATTTCATTTACTATCATATGGTGAAATTCCTTCCTATCCAACCAAAAGGGTAGTTTGTTCCTTTAATTTGCCTTGCGTAGATTTGCTTTAAAACATTCCAGCCAATCGCACCCAGCCTTTCCCTACGGTTATGAGCAGCCGAGCCTCACGGGCCATGCCCCAAGCTCCCTAGGTTGTAGCCTATGGGACAAACAGGTGGGTACGAGAAAGAAAGAATAAAAAACAAAATTATGCTAAGGAAAAACTAAGGAACAAAAGGGGAACAAGCTTCCCTGAACGGAGTGACTCCATTATAGAAAATGAAACCAACCGTAGTCATTAAGCACACAGGAACGTTTATATAGGGGCTCCCCCATGAACTTAAACTTTTTACATTCACTAAACTACTTATATTTTACAAGCTATTGGACCGGCTCAGCGGCACATGCTATCGGTGCGACCGACGAAGGCGTGGGCTGCTCACTTTCTGGCGGCACGACAATCGGCTTGGTCAAAACTGGGGCGACATCCACCTCCGACCCAGGCTCTGTGCCATCCATAGGCTAGGCAATGTCCTCCCCACGCATGCTTCTGGCCATGTCTTCATGGTGGACGCCCATCACCCACTGGACAGAGACTTGCTCTGCCACCGACCTTGCGTGCGGCAGCAAGCCCTCCCTGATCGATTGGATGTCCTCTATGCTCAAGCCTTCAGCATACCCACTATAGATGGTGGCGAAGTCCAAGTTCAGGTGGTGTGTCGCCACCGACGTCAACACCCCCGATGCTCCCTAGAATAGGCCACTTGTGATAAGGTCCTGGACTGCATCTAGAACCTCTACGAGCTAGACAGCGGGCGCGCTAGTGCTTGGTGCTAACCTAAAGATCTCTGAGATGACCAGTTGGGCAATGTTGTGGATCTGGTTAAGTTCCCCCTCGAGCGCATGTCGCTCTTCATGGGACTTGGCCATCTCCTCTACATTCCAGCTAAAAGTCACCTTGACCATCTCCAGGTTCTGCTCCAGCAACCTCACCTTCCCACCTAGCTCTGAAAGAAGGGCAACAAGCTCAAAAATAGACTGAAGGAAGAAACCAACACAACGAAAAATAGAAAAGGTACATACTGACATGGAAGTTCACAAGGGTGGAAAGATCCTCTGCCTGTCGGGCCACCTGCTCGCGCAGCCGAGCACTCGCGTCCTCCGTCCCCATCACCCAGCCCTGAAGCGCGAGCACTTCCCGATCTGCTTCTGACTGGGCCTTCCGCTCTGACTCCAGGCCTTCCGTGCCAACTCTAGGGCGTTCTACTCCAATGCTAGGGTGCTCCGCTCTGACTCAAGGACCACCAAGGATTCTTGGAGCACCGCCTTGGTGTCCGCTAGGGATGTCCGCAACCCCGCCTCGGTCTTCGCCTGACGGGCCTTCGCCTCCTTGAGCCCTTGCTCGGCGGCAGTCGCCCGCTCTACTGCATGCTGTCCCTCCGCCCATGCCACGGTCACCTCGATCGCCCAATCTTGGGACTCACGGCGAGCGGACTCTAGCTGATGCTCAAGCTCAACCATCTGGGCATGCTCCATTTAGAGAAAGCAGGACTTGCGGGATGACATCTCCTTCAGACTCTACAAAAAACAAGCATGCTAAGGCAACCAACAAAAGATTCAGAGGTCAAGGACAAGTACATGAAACTCACCTTCGTGGCAAGCTGCAGGTCGACCTCGACTAACTGCTGAGTGGACTTAACCCGCTCCTGGGCATCTCCGAGCTTCGCGGAGAGGTTGGCGAGTTCGAACACCATGGCATGCCCTTGCTCCCCAAGGATGTCCTAGAGCTGACACTCCTAGGAATCTTGGAGGATGAACTGCACCTTCGTTGGGTCCTTAGGGTAGGGCCACTCTAGGTCACCCTCCGGTAGCCCACCGGAGGGCCCAGCCTCCGACTAGACCACCGCCAGCTCCCATGATGACACAAGTGGCTCCACCATATCATCCGCCTCATCATCAGATGGGATGTCCACCACCTCGGTTGCGTGGACCACCACCGAGCGTTCCAACTCTGTCCCGGCCACATTTTCCCCCAGTGCCTTCGGCTCCGACCATGAGGGTGAGCCGTGCAGCCCTCCACCCGGCGAGGTAGGGAGCTCGGTCTCCCTCTCCTCTTTCGCCGCAGCCAGTGGAGGGGCCGCGACGGTTACTTCTAACGCAACCCCCACCATCAGCATTGGGATCGCCACCAATGCCGACACCACCGCTGCCACCATACCAGCAGCCGACCTAGGGGGGCACCACCCCCGGAAGGGAAGGCTTCACTGCTGCCACCCTGTTCCCCCCATTGCTCACTACGACACGCTATAGGGTGGGCCTCCAAGTCTCCCGCATGGGAGTTGGGGCGATGCTCAACCCCGACATCTCTCGACCACTGACAAAAAGTGTGGGTAAGTCACACTCCAAAAAAGGCTCAATAATGAAAGATCAAAAAGAAAGAAAGAAAAACATACCGGGAGGTGAGCGGCATGACTCTAAAGGCGAGACCCGATGTCAACAGGCCTGCAGGGCAAGGACCGCTCCTAGGCTACAACCCGTGCCCCCTCAGTTCAGCCAAGGGTAGAGTCATCCCAACTGGCTCCTACACGGCCTATGGGTCACCGCGACCCTCAGCTTAGGACTCCCCGACTGGAGCAGTGGGTGGGGCATCCTTCGGCTGCGAGTCGCGTGACGCGCGGGAGCCAGTCTGCTCCTCGGACCGCTTAGCTTGCTCGACCGCATCTACGGCAGGCGGGGCCTCCCTTGGCTGTGAGTCACGCATTGGCACCAGTCCTGACGACGCACAAGTGCCAGTCCGCTCCTTGGACCGCCCAGCTTGCTCGGCCACGTCTGCCACAGGCAGCAACGGGACCAACGACACCGCCAAAGGGCACGATGACCACGTCCGCTTTGCCTCCCGTTCACCAATGGCGTCCATGCACGCCACATGCTTTCCTCGGCGCGAGAACCACCACGTGCCGTGTGGCCTCCTGCTCATCACCAGCGGACATCGCTGCTAGGTCACGATGCTCCACCGAGGTCACAACGACCTCCCGACTTTCCTCCTCCTTAGAGAAAACCATGTCGTCCACATCCGTGGGATCCTCTGACTCGAGCTCAGACTCGATGTCGCTCTTTCTCTCCCAGCCTTCACGCGCAACCTCCTTCTCCTTCTTGTACTTCCGGTGAGCCACCTTGGCCTTCTTCTTCTTCCTGGCGTCTGCTGCCTCCTTCTAAGCGGCCTACCGGGCCACACCCTCTAGACCCTTGGGAAGGTGTGGCCAGGACTTGTAAACTCCAAGCCCCTGTGGAACGTGTGGCCCCAGATCAAAAAATAGGAAAAGCAGAGGAAGAAGTGTGGACTAAAGAGAAGGGGGCATACCAGTCTGGACACAATCGCGGAGTTGAAAGACGCGGGCTTCTCTTCGACCCTCTCTTTGGGCTTCAGCTGTAGCACCTAGCCAAGGCGACTCCAAACCTCATCATCCAGCAGATCCTCCGATGACACGCGGTTTGGGTCCGATGGGCCGCTGTACATCCACATTGGCCGCGTCCTCTCCGCCAATGGCGCAACCCGACAGCGGTAGAGGGTGTGGAACATGATGTAGACAAGGCCTGATCTTCCGAAAGGTATGATAGCGTCGATTGGTGGAGACTCGACATTCATGATCTAGGCTTCGAACCAAGACTAATTTGGACCCCCGCAACCATTACACCACTGCTTCGTTGGTTATCAACCACGCAAACGCGATTGACCTCACCGAGAAGGCTTTCCTACAAGCGAATCGAGAACACAAGCAAGAATGGGATGAACGCAATCTAAAATTGCAAATAAATATGAGGCTTATGAAAACAAGGAGTTCAATTCTTTATTCGAAAGGACTAATCGCCACAGGTGAACAAGATCAAGAACTAGGGCCCTGGTTCACAGCAAGCAGCCCTGGCGGTACAGTTGCAGCAAAATGATGTCTGTTCCACGAGGAAATCAAGAAATAAACAAAACCCAAACCCTAAGGAGAGCAATGGCTACTAATTATAGAGTCTTGGGCGTCACCCCCCTGGATGCACCCTCTAATGGGCCCAAACATGATACACGGTCCAACGGACCAAAAGACGGTGTTATAGCACCCAGGCAGATTCTGGATGCTGACTTGTTTCGATGATTCCTGTTGATTCCGAATAGCTTTTGATGTGAGACCACTTGGATTCACTTCCTTATCAAATTAGCTTTCTAGCCAAATGTGGATCATCAAAAACAGAGTCTAGATGCATCCTGGTGACCAGTTTAAGGACTGGTCCTAGGACCCGAGATGGGCTCGAACTTGAGTTGCTTTGGGCCTCCACCTCGGGGACTCGAACCGAATTAGCCTCAGACCTCCTTCTTGACTTGGACACCCTTGCTGGCCTCCTACCCCTCCATACCATGTGCTAAACATGGTCATATGCATGGTGTCATGTCCTCGTCATCCTCCCCTTCTTAACGAAAAGCCGTCCTTGGCATCGATTGCACTTGAAACTGATCCTGCACAACATAAAGGAGAATAGGGTTGCGAAGACAAAGGAAACTAAAATAATTGTGAGAAGGAACATGACCATGTTTCCAAGTTTCTAGCATGTCATCTCGCATAAAAATTTCAACAAGCATGTAGACTCCATGATCCGAATGCACACGATGTATGTCAACACTATCCTACAAAAGATTAGAACTAACCAAAGACAATGCAGAAATAAATGGTCTAGCAGACATAGGTAGCAACCAATAATGCTCCCCTTCTTGGAAGTGAACTTGTTTCTTTGAGGAACATGAGAAAATGTTTGTATTATTATGGCTGCCCTCTAAACGATCATAATCTTGTACAACAAAAGGAGAATTCATAATGCTACAAACGTATACTCGATGTATCATATATTGTCCTTTGTTGTTATATTTGCCAATAACATGATATGTGTGTGTAGAAAACCAAGGCAAATCAACATATTTAAAAAGGCTCTCCTCCAAACAATCTAGGTTATACAAAACATCAAATTCAATGTAACCCAAAGTATGTAAAGAAGACAATAGTTTGAGCTGATCAGTTTTAGTAGCAATATGAATAACATGTTTATTTGTAGCACAAGTGACTGGTTCCAAAACATGTAAAACTGAAGCATCATCAACCAATTCATCTTTATCACAAGGAACATCAAGCCAATTATCACGGGACAAAGATAAATCAAGAGAGGGTTCTAGTAACAATTGCTCTATGATAGCATGGTTTGTGGAAAAATTTAGTACATTAAGATAATTTTCACCTTCCTTGAGTGTAGCACCATGGGCATTACCTGTGTTCTCAGTAGGAGTAATAGGTGCATTGTGAAGTGATGGTTCTGAATTTGCATACGAGGTTGTGAGCTCCTCATTTTCTTCTATGTCATCCTCTCGCTTATGTACATTATCCTGCAGAAGGTTAGTCATAGCAAGAGGAATAACAACATACTCTTTCTCAAAATGGCGCACCTCATCATATGGAGTCAAAACAGGAGGTGGATTAACAAAGGTTTCTCGCATAAGAAGTTTCAAATCATTCCAAGTTTGAGGTTTATCAGAAGGATCTAAAGACTCCCACCAAGATAAAGCAGAATGTCGCAAAACACTAGCTGCATTTTTTACCTACCTCCTTGGACACATAAAGCAAGTAGCAAATATGTTATCTACCCTACCCTATAATACACCAGTTAGAATAAATCTATAGTCACACAACAAATGCCTGCTCCACAGTCATGACCTATGCTACATCCACACCCAGGAATGCACCCAAAAAATATAACACCATCAAAACGGATGCACTAGATTATCTCTTAGTCATTCTCTCTCATTACTCATCCAAATCCGACGGCTCATGTTTAATGTGTCTGCCCCCTTCTTCCTTCATCTGCAGTGCCGCATCTCCCACACCCGTGCCCGGAGGCCGGCTCACCGAAGCTAGAGTTCGATTCCTCAGAACTTGACCTATCTTTTTTTCTGTGGAAATAAAAAAAATACCGCCCCTCCCTCTCTTTCCTGAGGCGGCGGTGGGGGCAGGGCGACGGCGCCCCAGCGAGAGCAAGCCCCGGCGGCCCTTCCTTCCTCACCCCCACGCGAGCGCCTCCCCCTCTCCCTCCGGCGCTTGCACGGCCAGTCGGCCCCTCGTGCGCGGGGAACGGTGTCAGGGAAGGCGAAGGAGGCGGCGGCTCCGATGACCTCGACCTTGATCCACTCGAGGAAGGCCTAGATGCGCCGAGGAGGCTATGGATTGGGCCTTCGTGGCGACTACCTCCACTCATCCATCCTCGCCCCGGAGGTAGCCGGCCCAAAGGCGCGGCGGGCCTGGAGGGGCGCCCCAGCGATTGTCGTTGCCACCCCATCCCTACCCCACCGAGGCAGCGAGGCCAATGCCTGATCCGGAGTTTGGTCCAGTCACGACGCCGCTGGTGGCGAGATGATGGACACTGCACGGAGAGCCACTAGAAAATATGCCGTGATGGGTTCCTTGCCTCCATAACCGACGCTGTGTCGCCATTCGCCAATGGGCCACTCTCCTCGATTCTCCACCAGAAGGTGCGGCGGCCCTCCCTTGCTCTTTTCCTCACGATATGATCTGCCGGTTTGTTAGGGCCTGGGTGTCCAAGTGGTCTCGATCTAACAAGTTAAGATCTGATTTTCTCCTTGTCTGTGTGTGCGGTTTGAAGGTTTCTAGCGATGGAGTTGGTGCCTTCTCCACAAAACTATTGAATAATCCTTTCATCAATATTCCAGTGCAAATGCATGAGCGAGGTAGCCATACATATACTAACATCTTTTCTTTTCCTCCTGTTTTTGTTTTTAGATTTTGTCACCGACACCTCAGGATAAGCATTGCAGTGCTCTAATTGGTATTGATTTGCAGTTGCAGCGCTCCTATTTTTGATAGATCTCTGATTGATTGATGCTCATTTTAGATTTTGAGTCGAGTTTAGGTTCATACGAGCATCTCCAAGAGACTCTTTATATCTTTCCTAATTTACAGGAATAGAGATTTTGGTGATCCAGCATACGCTATATGATTATATATATGTCTGTTCAGATGTTATTTAGCTTTTTAATTTCTTTGGAAACACTGAAATAACATCTTGCCGGCAATGAATACGAAGATAACTCTCCCCTGCAACTTATATTTACTGAAGATTTACTAATTACGTGGTGGCTTGGAAATTCTTGCCAAATAACTAATCCAGCTTTGGCATTTTTTGCTACCCTGAGAGAAGACCAAGATTTTTTATTTAAATTATGCTGCCCTGAAAGTTGTAGGTTGTTTTTGTGCTTTCTGGAGGAGAAAAGATAGCTACAATGCAAGTTCTTGGCATTTTCCATATAGGGAAATAAGCGAGCAGTCAAAACCATATGTCATTTCTTAAATTAGATGTCTGCAGCAGGCTATGGTGGCGTCAGTATTAGCTCTACAGAGTTGAGTAAGTCTTAGCTTCACATTGATGCAACCTACATGTTACTGGATGGAATTATGATATATTGGATCACAGCCAGTTTAGGGGCATTGGAGAAGGCATGAAGTTTTTCTCTGTACAAGCCATTAATTATGAAATATTCAAATGACCTAAACAACCTTCTCAGTTTGTGCTGGCACTTCCGGAATTATACACCTTTCATCTAAATTTATGATGACTTTTCTAAATTTGAAGATGGAAGAACATTTTGCAGCTTCTGAAAAATTGAATATGGGAGAAGATTTTGCAGCTTCTGAAAATTTCAGTGAGCCAAGGGTGTAGTTTAGCCCATTTGGACTCGGGGGTTTTGTGTGTTTGTGATTTTCACATCTAACCTACTGTAGAACCTTTTTTCAGGTTTCTGAAGAACAGCCCAGAGGGTAAGGTGCATGTGTATAACGGTGGTGATAGCAAATGGATTTCTAATTCTGATGTGATCACCCAAATCATTGAGTAGAAGTACCCAACTCCATCTCTGATCACCCCTCCAGAATATGCATCAGTGTAGTAAGATGTCTTGCTCATATCCATCTTACTTGGGAAGTAGCTAGGCTGTGTATAAATTCCTAGGGAATTTAAAATTTTTTAATGTGAAATCTTCATGTTCCAAGCAGGACCTAAGTTCAACCGGTGCTTGTTTCTGAAGATCCTTGCTATATATTTAGCCCTGTAAATTTTTTTTTGTTAAAAGCTTGAGGGCTTTTTTTTAAAAAAAAGCTTGAGTGCTTAGTAAGATTGACATTCAACTCTGACGTGCCTTGTGTTCAAATAGTTGTTGGTTCATAGTTCAAACGCCTGATGTATCACAATTCTAACAGCATTTTTGGTTAGAACCTTGTACTTGTAATTTTCATAGGAGATACCTCCTAAAGGAAAAAAGGAAGTAATGCATTTCTCAGGTATATACAGATCATAAGTTTTAGTGGGAAGCAGCTGCACAATCTGTCATGCAATTGATTTTTAACCTGCAAAATACTTGTAAATTGCAAGATTTCCATCTTCTTTATTAGGACTGTTTTTAAAGACTGCTATTTTGCTGTCAACTTTATTAGGACTGTTTTTAAAGACTGCTATTTTATTGTCAATATACAGGCAATTCTCAGAATGTCAACATTCATCATCACAAGGACTTGTAAACCAAACCATAGCACGGGCAATATAATATTCCTTAAATTAGATGGCTCCAGCAGCCTATGGTTTTGCTCTCTCAGGTTTCATCAATTCCTCAGTTCTAACTCTGATACATGCACTTGGCTGCCTCTTGCAGGTGTGACTTCCCTGCAGACGCTTCAGAGCCCCGACAACTCGGTCCAGCAAGATTTCTACACAAATCAAATCACAGATTTTCTCACCCTCAAAGCAGCAACTGTCTGAATGAAGATCCCCGCCTTCCATTTGCATATGCAGCATCGAGCATTTTTTTGTAACAGATAAGGAAACACAACGGATAGTTTTGTTTTTCACTGTTGTGTAATCATGAGATATCTTCATGTGAACATCAGTCATCCACAGATCATGAGGATGCCAAGAATCTGCTACTATTACTTATTATAGTGCCGAGTGCAAAGTATACTGGATGATTACCTGATCGTTTATTTTATCACAAGGAGCATTTTTTTCTTACTGCAATTTTTAATAAGAATTAATCCTTATATGGAAGTATCTTTTCTCAATACACCATATCAACAACTAAAAATTGCACGGTTTCACATCACATTGGAATTGGAACTCACTGAATTACAGGACCAATACTCCTATGACCACAAGCACTTGGGAGTCATTGCAAGGGGGTTTGATTTGTTAGCAAACCATAAAACAAACTTTGGCCAGACTTCTCGAAGCAGCTTCCACTCCTCTCTCTGTTCGGTTGTTTTCATGTGCATCCTGAAATAAAGCCGTGGCGTTAGCACGGGCACTATACTAGTCTATAGTAATTTCCCACTCTATGTACTCATCAGCACCCATACCATCATAAGTCGGTGGATACGAACAACCTGTCATTGTTAGAATCAAACAAGAAAACACACAAGTATGTATTTTCCTATCAGCTACTATAGGATGTGGACAAGGAAAAACAAGGCACTCAACTCTCAAGCGTCTTACCACGGTCTTACAAGTGTTCTTACCAAAGCAACAGACGGTGCAATCGATCGGTGACTATGATACCATTGTAGCTTGAGTGTAATAGTTGCAAGGCGAACCTATACTTGGTTAGAAGAAAGTGGAGCTTGGACAGGCACAATATAGTAGCAAGGAATAGCAATATTCACAACTGAATAGCAAAGCTGAATAAGTATCCCAAGTACTTGTCTTAGTTGCTGGCCTACTCATGTTCTAAGTACCAGATGTATCAAGTGATGTGAACAGTAGGAATATGATTAGGAACAAGGCAGCAATCAGCACACACAAACACAGCTCAAATGGCGCTCTCTATGTGCTCCTCTAGATATTGTACCTCTTTTGCCCCTCTCTTTTTTCTATTTTTTTGGGCTATCGTTGTTTTTTGGGAAATTTTGACTTTTTCTTTTTATTTTTTTTGATATTTTTCCTTCACTTAGGAGCACAAAAGAAGTAACCACTGAAAATATGAGCTTAAACAAGTAAAAGGCGTGGCCTGTGGAAATTTTAGAAGACGTGCTCAAAATCGACAAAAAGCTTGTGACCACGAAAAGAGGATCTTGTGACCAGTTTTTGACCAAAAATTTTTTCTGATCGATTTTGATATATGGAACCAAGACTGATTCGGACCCCCGCAACCGTTACACCACTGCTCCGTTGGTTATTAACCACGCGAACGCGATTGACCTTGCCGAGAAGGCTTTTTTGCAAGCGAATTGAGAACACAAGCAAGAACGGGATGAACACAATCTGAAATTGCAAATAAATATGAGGCTTATGAAAACAAGGACTTCAAGTCTTTATTCGAAAGGACTAATCGCCACAAGCGAACAAGATCAAGAACTGGGGCCCTGGTTCATAGCAAGCAGCCTTGGCGGCATAGTTGCAGCAAAATAATGTCTGTTTCACTAGAAAATCAAGAACTAAACAAAACCCAGACCCTAAGGAGAGCGACGGCTGCTAATTATAGAGTCTTGGGCATCACCCCCCTAGACACGCCCTCTAATGGGCCCAAACACGATACACGGTCCAACAGACCAAAAGACGGTGTCGCAGCACCCTGGCAGATTTTGGATGCTAAATTGTTTCGATCATTCCTGTTGATTCCAGAGAGATTTTGATGTGAGACCACTTGGATTGGCTTCCTTATTAAATTAGCTTTCCATCCCTATGTCGATCATCAAAAACAGAGTCCAGATGCGTCTTCGGTGACCAGTTTAAGGTAGACTGGTTCTGGAACCCGAGACGGGCTCGAACTTGAGTTGCTTTGGGCCTCCACCTCGGGGACTCGAACCAAATTAGCCTCTGACCTCCTTCTTGACTTGGACACCCTTGCTGGCCTCCTACCCCTCCATACCATGTGCCAAACATGGTCATATGCATGGGTGTCATGGCATCATCAGAACACCCGCACCCCGTCAAGACCGTGCCGCACAAGCTTTCCGAAGCTCCTCCTCGATGACCACCACCTTCTTCCTCTCCTTATAGGCGCAACCCCACGACCAACTTTCTTGCTTCTCCAGCCTCTCATCGGTGAACGCCGGGAATGGTGCCTCCGCTGGATTCCTGATGTAAAACCACTCCCCATGCCACCCCCGGTGGAGTCGCAGGGGAGGTATGCGGGATACAAGCCTCCCGCGCTCGGTTTCCTCTACAAGGCGAAACCTCCCACTGTTGCGATCTCAGCCAGATTCCCCACCGTCAAGGCTCTCCTAGAGAATAGCCGCCAGAAGAAATCTGTGTGCGGCTCCATCCCGAGGAAAGCCTCGTAGACGGTGACGAAGTCGGCGATGTGCAGCACCCCCGTTGGATTAAGGTGCTGCAACTCCAGACCCCACTCATTGAGGAGCCCATGCAGGAACCAGTGCGCGGGGTACCCTAACCCACGCTCATGGAAGGTAAGAAAGGACACCACCTCACTAGGCCGAGGTTGTGGGAACTCCTCCCTCCTAGGAACCCTCTAGTGCGCCACCTCCTTTGATGGTAGGAACCCCTTTGCAATGAAGGCCTTCAACACTGACTCCCTCATGGTGGACGACCTCCAGTCTAACATTTCACTCCAGGATCACAAAAGGATTGGTGAGTTCTTCTCTTTCCCTCGCTCTCTCCCCTTTCTTTCCTAGAAACCACTATGGCTCTCAAGAACGCTCACGACAAGAAGGAAGAGGAAAGGAGGCGGCAGATGAGGAACAGGCAAAAGAACAGGGCGAAAACCCTCTCCCTTCTCCTACTTAAGGAAAAGGGAACAATAGTTAGGGAAGGGTGCACCGATTAGGGAAGGCAAAAACAACGGAGCAAAAAAACTCTCTCTTTCCCATTTAATGCAGATGAGACGCGCCTTGACCGATGAGACACGCCATGACCGATGAGACGTGGCCCTGCTCGACGGAACGGCTCCTAATCGGATGGGACATGGCCTGGGCATGGCCCACCACTACCGCATGACCAACCACTACCACCACCGAGCACAAGAACCAAAGCGCCACCAGCACGTGGGCGACTCCCCGCTTCCCCCAGGCCAGACCTAGAAAAAACCCAAACAAGATCTCTGCCAGTAGAGACCATCGGGCTTCCTAAGTCGAATCGAACGGCTTAGAAAAACACACCGAGAGATAGGTAGGAAGCAAAGGGATGCCCCACATAGGCCATGCCAACTCCGTCATGACGACAAGCACGGGTCCCGGTCAGACGTTTCCGACTAAAGCTCTCCAAAACCGCCGTCACTCAAGTCGTCAAGGTAAAAACTACCAACCCCCTCTTTTTCTCATAAATCATTTCATACATCCAAACACGCATTCATTCCATACGCCCGTGCCTCCTAGACGATTTGGGCCCTGAAACCGCCCGGGGGCTCGGGGAACTAAGCATTGCACGTGCAGCGAAATGCATCACAATGCTCCATGTTGCGTCACGAAGCGACGGTTGCCTCATTCGACATGAGCAACCAACAGAGCCAGGGAGAAAAACACAGATGAGCCCCATGCGGCCCTCTGCCCAGTCTGGCAGACAGGGTCATCTCAACCTTCTCCTTCCATCCTGAACCTCTTGCCAAGCCCATAGAATCTCCATCAAGGGGAGGCCGTTAGGCCACCCGGGTCGGTCTCCTAAACAACCCAGGCATCTGCTGGGTTGCAGGTAAAGGAGCAGTGGAATGTCACAAGAGGGCTATGCCGACCCATCATGAATGACAGACCAGATTCCACTCGATCATACCATTAGCGAACTCACCAAGCATGTCACCTCGAGCTCGAGCGATTGGGACAAGCAACAAAACTCAGCCCCTCCGGTTGTGAGGAACGAGGGATGGGGTAACGCACATAACTCACCACCGACCCCCTACTAAGGCCCAACAAGGCTTGGGGGCTCAAGACACAAAAAGCCTAGGTCTATGACCCCGAACTCACCCCTTCCAACTACCCTCCAAACACCTAGGTCTGCAACCCCGATCTCGCCCCATCCGGCTACGCTCTGACTACGCTCCAAACACCTGGATCTACGACCCTGATCTTGCCCCATCCAGCTACGCTCCAACTGCGCTCCAAAACAACCTGGATCTATGACCCTAATCTCGCCCCATCTGGCTATGCTCTAACTGCACTCCAAACGCCTGGGTCTACAACCCCGATCTCGCCCCATCTAGCTATGCTCCGACTGCGCTCTAAAAACTACCTAGGTTTGCAACCCCGATCTCGCCCCATTAGGATCCGCGAGCACCGCCCTATCACCTTGCATGATCCCTAAACTAACAAACTAACTGCCTCGGCTGCGTAGGCTGCACCGAGGCTAGGATCCGTGAGCACCACCTTGTCGCCTCGCCTGATCCCTGAACTAATGAACTAACTACCTCGCTCGATCCCACGGCGCGCACCGATGCCAGGATCCGCGAGCTCCGTCTCATTCGATCCCCATGCCTAACCGCCTCTGCTGCACAACGATGCCTTGGTTGACAAAGCAGAATTGTGGGAGTTTGACCCCAACGGCTACTTTCTCAGTGGGGCTTATAAATACAACCCCCAACCAGCCATTTGAAGGGTGTGGAGCTGATGAAACATACCAAGGGTGTTGATGCACCATTTTAGTGATCTCCACATGCATAGTGCCTAGTGTGTTATTAGGTGATTAGCATAAGTGCTTTGCGAAGTGCTTAGGTTGATTAGACCACCGCTCATGCGCTTGCTCTAGGTGTTTGCCTAGTGTTTAGTAAGGTTTGCATACCTCTTGCCACCCCGTGCTTGTGAGCACAAGTGTTGTACATCGGAGGGGCTTGAAGTCTTGTGAGATCGCACCAACCGCGTTTGTGGTGCGGCCGCCACCGTGTACCGAAGGGAACAAGGCCTGCGGCGTTTCGGCCGGAAGCTTGATAGTGAAGACGGCGGGAAGCATCCAGGAGAGGCTTGCCGGAAGGCACATCGGAGACCCACTTGCGCGTGGGGAAGGCCCGAGGCTATCCACGGAGTTACCCGACCGGGAGCTTGGCCCTTGCGAGGGATTCCTTACGAGGGGCTCCAACGAGGACTAGGGGGAAGCTTACGCGCTTCTCGATACCTCGGTAAAAATACCGGAGTCGTCGATGGGAGTTTGCATATCTCTACCTTGCTCTTTAAGCTTCCGCATTTACATTGATCATATTATCATCATTTGCGGTAGAGATAGCAACACACTAGCAAAACAGTAGTTGCACATCTAGATAGATTATCTTTTGCATAGGTTTTGCTAGAGGTAGAAAAAGAGGCCATAGTTTGGAGTTAGAATTTTAAGTTGCCTAATTCACCCCCCCCCCCTCTTAGGCGTCACGGTCATTTCACCCTCTACTTTGCCTAGTGTTGTTTTTGATGTGTTACAGGAATATGAAGATGTGTTTCCTGAGGAAGTACCACCAGGGCTGCCACCAAAGAGAGGGATTGAACATCAAATCGATCTTGTTCCTGGTGCTCCACTCCCTAACCGTGCACCATATCGCACCAATCCGGAGGAAACAAAAGAAATTCAGCGCCAAGTGCAGGAGCTCATCAACAAAGGGTATGTAAAGGAAAGTCTATCAACTTGTGTTGTTCCTATCCTTTTAGTTCTAAAAAAAGATGGCTCTTGGAGAATGTGTGTTGATTGCCGAGCCATTAATAACATCACCATAAGGTATAGACATCCCATATCTCGACTTGATGATATGCTTGATGAGCTTAGCGGTGCTATCATTTTCACCAAAACTGATTTGAGAAGTGGCTACCACCAAATCCGAATGAGAGAAGGAGATGAATGGAAAACAGCCTTCAAAACCAAGTTTGGGCTGTATGAATGGTTGGTAATGCCATTTGGTTTGACCAATGCACCTAGCACCTTCATGAGATTGATGAATCATGTGCTTAGAACTTTTATTGGCAAGTTTGTTGTTGTTTACTTTGATGATATCTTGATTTACAGCAAGTCTCTTGATGAACATATTGAACATATCCAATGTGTGCTTGCTGTCCTACGTGAATAGGAATTGTATGCTAACCTTGAGAAGTGCACCTTTTGCACCGACAAGGTAGTCTTTCTTGGATTTGTTGTTACAGGATAAGGAGTGGAGGTAGATGAAGAAAAGATCAAGGCTGTACGAGACTGGACGCCTCCACAGAACGTGAGCCAAGTAAGAAGCTTCCTTGGACTTGTTGGTTTCTATCGGTGGTTCGTGAAGGACTTCAGCACTATTGCTGCACCAATCAATGAGCTGACCAAGAAGGAAGTGCTTTTCAAGTGGGGAGAAGCACAACAGAAGGCATTTGAAGAATTGAAGATGAAGTTAACAACAGCCCCAGTCCTTGCACTCCCAAATTTTGGTAAGACATTTGAAATAGAATGTGATGCAAGTGGAGTTGGGATTGGAGGTGTGCTCATGCAAGAACGAAGGCCAATTGCATACTTCAGTGAAAAGTTAAGTGGTCCAACTCTAAATTATTCAGTTTATGATAAAGAATTATATGCTCTTGTTCGGAGTTTGGAAACTTGGCAACATTACCTTTTTTCCTAAAGAATTTGTGATACACTCAGATCATGAATCATTGAAACACCTTAAAGGACAACTAAAACTGAATAGAAGGCATGCAAAATGGTGTGAATTCATTGAATCATTTCCCTATATTGTCAAGTACAAGAAAGGAAAAGAGAATGTTGTAGCAGATGCTTTGTCTCGATGTCACACTTTGCTAACCCAACTTAACGCTAAGATTCTTGGATTAGAAAGCATAAAAGATTTATATGCAACTGATTCATATTTTGCTGAACCATATTCCAAGTGTCGAGAAGGCAAAGGATAGGAAAAATTTCATGTGCATAATGGGTTTTTGTTTCGAGCTAACAAACTTTGTATTCCTAGATTGCTCTATTCGAATTTTGCTTGTGCAGGAAGCCCACGCAGGAGGACTCATGGGCCATTTCGGCACCAAGAAGACAGAACAAGTCCTTACCGACCATTTCTTTTGGCCAAAGATGAGAAGAGATGTGGAGAGACATGTTCTTCGCTGCGAATCATGCCACAAAGCTAAGTCTCATGTGAATCCTCATGGATTATACACTCCTCTGCCTATCCCTCATGTGCCTTGGGAAGACATCTCCATGGATTTTGTTCTTGGTTTACCTCGAACCAAGTGGGGAAGGGATTCCATCTTTGTTGTGGTTGATCGTTTTAGCAAAATGGCACCTTTTATTCCATGCCACAAGAGCGATGATGCTTCACATATCGCTGAATTGTTTTTCAAAGAAATTGTACGACTACATGGAGTGCCATGAACCATTGTTTCTGATCATGACACCAAATTTTTGAGCTACTTTTGGAAAACTTTCAAGTCAACCCAGCATGACAGAACCATCTAGAAGAAACAGTCATATTTTTTGTCTCCCAAAGGCTATGAAGGTGAATGAGTACTTGTTGGAGAGATCTTGAAGCCTAGTTTCCAATGCTGTCATGCCGACTAGTTTGGAGTGTCCAACGTGGTGTCTGACCAGTTTTAGTGAAGACTGCTCTGAAGCTCAATAGTCTGCATGAAGCTAAAGATCTCGTGCAAAACTGTACCATTCTACAATAATTCATGGTGCATAGCATACATGGTTGGAAAGATGATGAAGTTACCTTTCCAACGCATCCAACGGTTCATCATTTGGACTTCCCATGAAGGAGTTATGACCAAAACATTAAAGACTACATAGAAGCCAAGAAGACGCGCGGAAACTGAAGACCACCTCGTGAATGCTCTAGGCCGTTGACCTTCCACCTCCCAACCTGGCTTCTTCAGTTCACATCTATCTTAGAGACTTCTCATAGTATAAATATTACCTCTAGGCTACTAGAAAAGTACTTTTTGATGATTTGATAATTCCAGTGATATAGCAGCCGAGCTGCCGAGTGCTTACTCAAACCCTTGTTCTTCCTTGTTCTTCCTGGACTTGTGAAGAGATTCCTCTAGGATCCACTAGTTTGTGCTTTGCGGGTTCCAGTATGGCTGCCCCGCCTTGTGTGGATTAGCTCCGGTTGTGGTTCTACGATCGTTCGGAGATCGAGTTGAAGTCTTCGTGGTTTCGGTGTTTCTCTCCCCGTCGCTTGGTCACCTCCAACCTTGGCCAGGTATAAAGCTAGTTATTCCGCTGTTCTTCGGCAAGTTACCCTTTTATCCTCGCTGCCTTATTGCAAGTTATCTTGATCGTGACCTACTATCGTGAAGATCAGGCCAATTTCCATACTAAAATAGTTTAGTACCTATCAACTAGTCCACAACCATAGAACCGCCAGGTTCGAACCTCAAGTGCACAATTGAACACTTAGCACGTAGCAGAGCTCATGTTGCTCTCAGCCCTTCCGACCGAAGCCGATCAGACCTCTTGTACACCCCATCTTTCTCCTTCTCGTTTGTAACCCCACTGCAAACTTCGAGCACCTGGGCTCAGGAATAAAGTCACCGACTGACTCAAACTGGACATAGGGCACATTGCCTGAACCAGTATAAACCATATGTCATTGAGTGCTAAGCCACCTCCGATCACAACGTACGGCAAAACTACAAATATTTACGTGTTGGTCACTTTCTGCCCTAATAGTTGGCGCTGTCCATGGGGAAGACGTTGTACGTTCAACACTTTTTGGTCATTGGATGGCCCACTTTTCCACCACCCTCGCCACAGTGGGCTAGGGCGATACGATTCACTTTGACTCACTGGAGTTCCCCGCACTCTCACCTATTGGGATGTGGGCTCCACCCGACTTCGAGCCATCCCAGGCCTTCCTCTTCAGAATCCTAGACTTCGTCGCCAACCGGCTCAGCGTACTACACCTCCGTGAGGAGGCTCACATCCCGGCACCCGTCGAAGGGGCGCCCTCCATCGACTCTAGGACGCACAACTTCGATGACGCGGCATCTACACTTCTTTCGGAGCAAACTCTCTGCTCAAACCCCACTATGAGTAATGTACATGCTGTTATTTACTTACTATTCTCTATCTTCCACTGATTACCTGGAGGAACCCCGTTGTCCCTGACATGACTGCCATATGATCGATTCCCCTATGGCCTCACGTCTTCCACGGACACATATGCCCGGGGGCTCCATAGGATGCCAGCGCCGCCCCCTCTCGCATCCGAATTCATGGGAATGGCGAGCTATGCTCCCACCTGTTTCCTCGACCTCATGGATGACGATGGCAAGAGTGATGGCTCTAGCATTGGTGACATGGGACCTAGCCACCGTCTGTCCTGGGAGTGCACCATGGCAGACGCTTCGGGACACCCACCGGTGGAAGAAGAGTCCTCACAGATTCACACCTCATCGGACTCTCATGCGGAGACCCTTGAGCTCACATGGGAGCACGGCGAGGCACTATGACAACAATGGCTGCATTAGTCACCAACTGTGCCAGCGTGCTCAGTGCACCACACTATGCCCCGCACGCAAAGACCGGCGAGCGGCACCCAGGGTCGCGCCCGTCAGGTCCAGCACAACACCATGGACAGGGGGACCGATCCCCCAAAGTTTGCTTGGGCCAGTCAGAACATCACCGCTGCAGCAATGCTTTTGCGCGACCTATCTGAGCTGAACGACCCTCATGAATAGGTGATCCACCAGAACCTCCGGGCACTAGTGGAGACTACCGCCGTGCAACAAGCGGAGAGCTCCGTATCATGACGCCAACTCATGACCTCACTCCCCACCAGGGGAATGGGGACGCAGCAGATGGGTCGCTCCACCTGATCACCATGACGGCCACTGAGCATGGCACAGGTGGCCGCATTGGCACCTTGCCTTGACTTGACGACCGCTCCATACCGACCACCTATCTACGCGTGGCTCGGGCCAAACCGAGACACACGTAGTAGCGACCGGAGTCCAAGCCCTAATGGCATAGGACCATGGACCTTTGTCCAAAACCTCTAGCGAGTGCCGCTCCCACCATGCTCCAACGGAGGCTAGGGCAAAGGTAAGGCCAACCACCAGGATCAGAATGAGGGCCCCTCCACGCAGAGGGGGAAAAAGAACAGAAAGGATCGCCGCCGACTGGCCAACTCCGCGTGGGACGCCACGGCTAATCACGTAGGCACGCAGCCCCAGCAGGACCCTCTGGGCCACTTCCACGAGCTCATGGAGAGCCTATGCACCAACCATGACTACCCCATCAAACACCTCTACAAGGACTGCCAGCTCCATAAGCGCCTTCTGCGGTAGGCTGGCAGGCCAAAGGAAGAAAAAGGCAAAGAAGCAGCGATCGAGAAAGGGGGCGTACCGGGCAAGGATCTGGATGACTTAAGGTTAAAGTGATCCAACCAGACGCCTACTGACTGAAGGACAACAATGATGACATTCTCTCCAAATGCTTGGAATAGCTATGCCATTTTTCTTCCCCTAAGTTTCAGTCTTACCATCAATTACTTAGCGTATGCTCCTATAAAAGCACCCCGACCCGAACACTTTTTGCCCCGGGGCACTCGGGGGCTCCACTAGGGTACACTACTAGCTCTCTATTTCATTTACTATCATATGGTGAAATTCCTTCCTATCCAACCAAAAGGGTAGTTTGTTCCTTTAATTTGCCTTGCGTAGATTTGCTTTAAAACATTCCAGCCAATCGCACCCAGCCTTTCCCTACGGTTATGAGCAGCCGAGCCTCACGGGCCATGCCCCAAGCTCCCTAGGTTGTAGCCTATGGGACAAACAGGTGGGTACGAGAAAGAAAGAATAAAAAACAAAATTATGCTAAGGAAAAACTAAGGAACAAAAGGGGAACAAGCTTCCCTGAACGGAGTGACTCCATTATAGAAAATGAAACCAACCGTAGTCATTAAGCACACAGGAACGTTTATATAGGGGCTCCCCCATGAACTTAAACTTTTTACATTCACTAAACTACTTATATTTTACAAGCTATTGGACCGGCTCAGCGGCACATGCTATCGGTGCGACCGACGAAGGCGTGGGCTGCTCACTTTCTGGCGGCACGACAATCGGCTTGGTCAAAACTGGGGCGACATCCACCTCCGACCCAGGCTCTGTGCCATCCATAGGCTAGGCAATGTCCTCCCCACGCATGCTTCTGGCCATGTCTTCATGGTGGACGCCCATCACCCACTGGACAGAGACTTGCTCTGCCACCGACCTTGCGTGCGGCAGCAAGCCCTCCCTGATCGATTGGATGTCCTCTATGCTCAAGCCTTCAGCATACCCACTATAGATGGTGGCGAAGTCCAAGTTCAGGTGGTGTGTCGCCACCGACGTCAACACCCCCGATGCTCCCTAGAATAGGCCACTTGTGATAAGGTCCTGGACTGCATCTAGAACCTCTACGAGCTAGACAGCGGGCGCGCTAGTGCTTGGTGCTAACCTAAAGATCTCTGAGATGACCAGTTGGGCAATGTTGTGGATCTGGTTAAGTTCCCCCTCGAGCGCATGTCGCTCTTCATGGGACTTGGCCATCTCCTCTACATTCCAGCTAAAAGTCACCTTGACCATCTCCAGGTTCTGCTCCAGCAACCTCACCTTCCCACCTAGCTCTGAAAGAAGGGCAACAAGCTCAAAAATAGACTGAAGGAAGAAACCAACACAACGAAAAATAGAAAAGGTACATACTGACATGGAAGTTCACAAGGGTGGAAAGATCCTCTGCCTGTCGGGCCACCTGCTCGCGCAGCCGAGCACTCGCGTCCTCCGTCCCCATCACCCAGCCCTGAAGCGCGAGCACTTCCCGATCTGCTTCTGACTGGGCCTTCCGCTCTGACTCCAGGCCTTCCGTGCCAACTCTAGGGCGTTCTACTCCAATGCTAGGGTGCTCCGCTCTGACTCAAGGACCACCAAGGATTCTTGGAGCACCGCCTTGGTGTCCGCTAGGGATGTCCGCAACCCCGCCTCGGTCTTCGCCTGACGGGCCTTCGCCTCCTTGAGCCCTTGCTCGGCGGCAGTCGCCCGCTCTACTGCATGCTGTCCCTCCGCCCATGCCACGGTCACCTCGATCGCCCAATCTTGGGACTCACGGCGAGCGGACTCTAGCTGATGCTCAAGCTCAACCATCTGGGCATGCTCCATTTAGAGAAAGCAGGACTTGCGGGATGACATCTCCTTCAGACTCTACAAAAAACAAGCATGCTAAGGCAACCAACAAAAGATTCAGAGGTCAAGGACAAGTACATGAAACTCACCTTCGTGGCAAGCTGCAGGTCGACCTCGACTAACTGCTGAGTGGACTTAACCCGCTCCTGGGCATCTCCGAGCTTCGCGGAGAGGTTGGCGAGTTCGAACACCATGGCATGCCCTTGCTCCCCAAGGATGTCCTAGAGCTGACACTCCTAGGAATCTTGGAGGATGAACTGCACCTTCGTTGGGTCCTTAGGGTAGGGCCACTCTAGGTCACCCTCCGGTAGCCCACCGGAGGGCCCAGCCTCCGACTAGACCACCGCCAGCTCCCATGATGACACAAGTGGCTCCACCATATCATCCGCCTCATCATCAGATGGGATGTCCACCACCTCGGTTGCGTGGACCACCACCGAGCGTTCCAACTCTGTCCCGGCCACATTTTCCCCCAGTGCCTTCGGCTCCGACCATGAGGGTGAGCCGTGCAGCCCTCCACCCGGCGAGGTAGGGAGCTCGGTCTCCCTCTCCTCTTTCGCCGCAGCCAGTGGAGGGGCCGCGACGGTTACTTCTAACGCAACCCCCACCATCAGCATTGGGATCGCCACCAATGCCGACACCACCGCTGCCACCATACCAGCAGCCGACCTAGGGGGGCACCACCCCCGGAAGGGAAGGCTTCACTGCTGCCACCCTGTTCCCCCCATTGCTCACTACGACACGCTATAGGGTGGGCCTCCAAGTCTCCCGCATGGGAGTTGGGGCGATGCTCAACCCCGACATCTCTCGACCACTGACAAAAAGTGTGGGTAAGTCACACTCCAAAAAAGGCTCAATAATGAAAGATCAAAAAGAAAGAAAGAAAAACATACCGGGAGGTGAGCGGCATGACTCTAAAGGCGAGACCCGATGTCAACAGGCCTGCAGGGCAAGGACCGCTCCTAGGCTACAACCCGTGCCCCCTCAGTTCAGCCAAGGGTAGAGTCATCCCAACTGGCTCCTACACGGCCTATGGGTCACCGCGACCCTCAGCTTAGGACTCCCCGACTGGAGCAGTGGGTGGGGCATCCTTCGGCTGCGAGTCGCGTGACGCGCGGGAGCCAGTCTGCTCCTCGGACCGCTTAGCTTGCTCGACCGCATCTACGGCAGGCGGGGCCTCCCTTGGCTGTGAGTCACGCATTGGCACCAGTCCTGACGACGCACAAGTGCCAGTCCGCTCCTTGGACCGCCCAGCTTGCTCGGCCACGTCTGCCACAGGCAGCAACGGGACCAACGACACCGCCAAAGGGCACGATGACCACGTCCGCTTTGCCTCCCGTTCACCAATGGCGTCCATGCACGCCACATGCTTTCCTCGGCGCGAGAACCACCACGTGCCGTGTGGCCTCCTGCTCATCACCAGCGGACATCGCTGCTAGGTCACGATGCTCCACCGAGGTCACAACGACCTCCCGACTTTCCTCCTCCTTAGAGAAAACCATGTCGTCCACATCCGTGGGATCCTCTGACTCGAGCTCAGACTCGATGTCGCTCTTTCTCTCCCAGCCTTCACGCGCAACCTCCTTCTCCTTCTTGTACTTCCGGTGAGCCACCTTGGCCTTCTTCTTCTTCCTGGCGTCTGCTGCCTCCTTCTAAGCGGCCTACCGGGCCACACCCTCTAGACCCTTGGGAAGGTGTGGCCAGGACTTGTAAACTCCAAGCCCCTGTGGAACGTGTGGCCCCAGATCAAAAAATAGGAAAAGCAGAGGAAGAAGTGTGGACTAAAGAGAAGGGGGCATACCAGTCTGGACACAATCGCGGAGTTGAAAGACGCGGGCTTCTCTTCGACCCTCTCTTTGGGCTTCAGCTGTAGCACCTAGCCAAGGCGACTCCAAACCTCATCATCCAGCAGATCCTCCGATGACACGCGGTTTGGGTCCGATGGGCCGCTGTACATCCACATTGGCCGCGTCCTCTCCGCCAATGGCGCAACCCGACAGCGGTAGAGGGTGTGGAACATGATGTAGACAAGGCCTGATCTTCCGAAAGGTATGATAGCGTCGATTGGTGGAGACTCGACATTCATGATCTAGGCTTCGAACCAAGACTAATTTGGACCCCCGCAACCATTACACCACTGCTTCGTTGGTTATCAACCACGCAAACGCGATTGACCTCACCGAGAAGGCTTTCCTACAAGCGAATCGAGAACACAAGCAAGAATGGGATGAACGCAATCTAAAATTGCAAATAAATATGAGGCTTATGAAAACAAGGAGTTCAATTCTTTATTCGAAAGGACTAATCGCCACAGGTGAACAAGATCAAGAACTAGGGCCCTGGTTCACAGCAAGCAGCCCTGGCGGTACAGTTGCAGCAAAATGATGTCTGTTCCACGAGGAAATCAAGAAATAAACAAAACCCAAACCCTAAGGAGAGCAATGGCTACTAATTATAGAGTCTTGGGCGTCACCCCCCTGGATGCACCCTCTAATGGGCCCAAACATGATACACGGTCCAACGGACCAAAAGACGGTGTTATAGCACCCAGGCAGATTCTGGATGCTGACTTGTTTCGATGATTCCTGTTGATTCCGAATAGCTTTTGATGTGAGACCACTTGGATTCACTTCCTTATCAAATTAGCTTTCTAGCCAAATGTGGATCATCAAAAACAGAGTCTAGATGCATCCTGGTGACCAGTTTAAGGACTGGTCCTAGGACCCGAGATGGGCTCGAACTTGAGTTGCTTTGGGCCTCCACCTCGGGGACTCGAACCGAATTAGCCTCAGACCTCCTTCTTGACTTGGACACCCTTGCTGGCCTCCTACCCCTCCATACCATGTGCTAAACATGGTCATATGCATGGTGTCATGTCCTCGTCATCCTCCCCTTCTTAACGAAAAGCCGTCCTTGGCATCGATTGCACTTGAAACTGATCCTGCACAACATAAAGGAGAATAGGGTTGCGAAGACAAAGGAAACTAAAATAATTGTGAGAAGGAACATGACCATGTTTCCAAGTTTCTAGCATGTCATCTCGCATAAAAATTTCAACAAGCATGTAGACTCCATGATCCGAATGCACACGATGTATGTCAACACTATCCTACAAAAGATTAGAACTAACCAAAGACAATGCAGAAATAAATGGTCTAGCAGACATAGGTAGCAACCAATAATGCTCCCCTTCTTGGAAGTGAACTTGTTTCTTTGAGGAACATGAGAAAATGTTTGTATTATTATGGCTGCCCTCTAAACGATCATAATCTTGTACAACAAAAGGAGAATTCATAATGCTACAAACGTATACTCGATGTATCATATATTGTCCTTTGTTGTTATATTTGCCAATAACATGATATGTGTGTGTAGAAAACCAAGGCAAATCAACATATTTAAAAAGGCTCTCCTCCAAACAATCTAGGTTATACAAAACATCAAATTCAATGTAACCCAAAGTATGTAAAGAAGACAATAGTTTGAGCTGATCAGTTTTAGTAGCAATATGAATAACATGTTTATTTGTAGCACAAGTGACTGGTTCCAAAACATGTAAAACTGAAGCATCATCAACCAATTCATCTTTATCACAAGGAACATCAAGCCAATTATCACGGGACAAAGATAAATCAAGAGAGGGTTCTAGTAACAATTGCTCTATGATAGCATGGTTTGTGGAAAAATTTAGTACATTAAGATAATTTTCACCTTCCTTGAGTGTAGCACCATGGGCATTACCTGTGTTCTCAGTAGGAGTAATAGGTGCATTGTGAAGTGATGGTTCTGAATTTGCATACGAGGTTGTGAGCTCCTCATTTTCTTCTATGTCATCCTCTCGCTTATGTACATTATCCTGCAGAAGGTTAGTCATAGCAAGAGGAATAACAACATACTCTTTCTCAAAATGGCGCACCTCATCATATGGAGTCAAAACAGGAGGTGGATTAACAAAGGTTTCTCGCATAAGAAGTTTCAAATCATTCCAAGTTTGAGGTTTATCAGAAGGATCTAAAGACTCCCACCAAGATAAAGCAGAATGTCGCAAAACACTAGCTGCATTTTTTACCTACCTCCTTGGACACATAAAGCAAGTAGCAAATATGTTATCTACCCTACCCTATAATACACCAGTTAGAATAAATCTATAGTCACACAACAAATGCCTGCTCCACAGTCATGACCTATGCTACATCCACACCCAGGAATGCACCCAAAAAATATAACACCATCAAAACGGATGCACTAGATTATCTCTTAGTCATTCTCTCTCATTACTCATCCAAATCCGACGGCTCATGTTTAATGTGTCTGCCCCCTTCTTCCTTCATCTGCAGTGCCGCATCTCCCACACCCGTGCCCGGAGGCCGGCTCACCGAAGCTAGAGTTCGATTCCTCAGAACTTGACCTATCTTTTTTTCTGTGGAAATAAAAAAAATACCGCCCCTCCCTCTCTTTCCTGAGGCGGCGGTGGGGGCAGGGCGACGGCGCCCCAGCGAGAGCAAGCCCCGGCGGCCCTTCCTTCCTCACCCCCACGCGAGCGCCTCCCCCTCTCCCTCCGGCGCTTGCACGGCCAGTCGGCCCCTCGTGCGCGGGGAACGGTGTCAGGGAAGGCGAAGGAGGCGGCGGCTCCGATGACCTCGACCTTGATCCACTCGAGGAAGGCCTAGATGCGCCGAGGAGGCTATGGATTGGGCCTTCGTGGCGACTACCTCCACTCATCCATCCTCGCCCCGGAGGTAGCCGGCCCAAAGGCGCGGCGGGCCTGGAGGGGCGCCCCAGCGATTGTCGTTGCCACCCCATCCCTACCCCACCGAGGCAGCGAGGCCAATGCCTGATCCGGAGTTTGGTCCAGTCACGACGCCGCTGGTGGCGAGATGATGGACACTGCACGGAGAGCCACTAGAAAATATGCCGTGATGGGTTCCTTGCCTCCATAACCGACGCTGTGTCGCCATTCGCCAATGGGCCACTCTCCTCGATTCTCCACCAGAAGGTGCGGCGGCCCTCCCTTGCTCTTTTCCTCACGATATGATCTGCCGGTTTGTTAGGGCCTGGGTGTCCAAGTGGTCTCGATCTAACAAGTTAAGATCTGATTTTCTCCTTGTCTGTGTGTGCGGTTTGAAGGTTTCTAGCGATGGAGTTGGTGCCTTCTCCACAAAACTATTGAATAATCCTTTCATCAATATTCCAGTGCAAATGCATGAGCGAGGTAGCCATACATATACTAACATCTTTTCTTTTCCTCCTGTTTTTGTTTTTAGATTTTGTCACCGACACCTCAGGATAAGCATTGCAGTGCTCTAATTGGTATTGATTTGCAGTTGCAGCGCTCCTATTTTTGATAGATCTCTGATTGATTGATGCTCATTTTAGATTTTGAGTCGAGTTTAGGTTCATACGAGCATCTCCAAGAGACTCTTTATATCTTTCCTAATTTACAGGAATAGAGATTTTGGTGATCCAGCATACGCTATATGATTATATATATGTCTGTTCAGATGTTATTTAGCTTTTTAATTTCTTTGGAAACACTGAAATAACATCTTGCCGGCAATGAATACGAAGATAACTCTCCCCTGCAACTTATATTTACTGAAGATTTACTAATTACGTGGTGGCTTGGAAATTCTTGCCAAATAACTAATCCAGCTTTGGCATTTTTTGCTACCCTGAGAGAAGACCAAGATTTTTTATTTAAATTATGCTGCCCTGAAAGTTGTAGGTTGTTTTTGTGCTTTCTGGAGGAGAAAAGATAGCTACAATGCAAGTTCTTGGCATTTTCCATATAGGGAAATAAGCGAGCAGTCAAAACCATATGTCATTTCTTAAATTAGATGTCTGCAGCAGGCTATGGTGGCGTCAGTATTAGCTCTACAGAGTTGAGTAAGTCTTAGCTTCACATTGATGCAACCTACATGTTACTGGATGGAATTATGATATATTGGATCACAGCCAGTTTAGGGGCATTGGAGAAGGCATGAAGTTTTTCTCTGTACAAGCCATTAATTATGAAATATTCAAATGACCTAAACAACCTTCTCAGTTTGTGCTGGCACTTCCGGAATTATACACCTTTCATCTAAATTTATGATGACTTTTCTAAATTTGAAGATGGAAGAACATTTTGCAGCTTCTGAAAAATTGAATATGGGAGAAGATTTTGCAGCTTCTGAAAATTTCAGTGAGCCAAGGGTGTAGTTTAGCCCATTTGGACTCGGGGGTTTTGTGTGTTTGTGATTTTCACATCTAACCTACTGTAGAACCTTTTTTCAGGTTTCTGAAGAACAGCCCAGAGGGTAAGGTGCATGTGTATAACGGTGGTGATAGCAAATGGATTTCTAATTCTGATGTGATCACCCAAATCATTGAGTAGAAGTACCCAACTCCATCTCTGATCACCCCTCCAGAATATGCATCAGTGTAGTAAGATGTCTTGCTCATATCCATCTTACTTGGGAAGTAGCTAGGCTGTGTATAAATTCCTAGGGAATTTAAAATTTTTTAATGTGAAATCTTCATGTTCCAAGCAGGACCTAAGTTCAACCGGTGCTTGTTTCTGAAGATCCTTGCTATATATTTAGCCCTGTAAATTTTTTTTTGTTAAAAGCTTGAGGGCTTTTTTTTAAAAAAAAGCTTGAGTGCTTAGTAAGATTGACATTCAACTCTGACGTGCCTTGTGTTCAAATAGTTGTTGGTTCATAGTTCAAACGCCTGATGTATCACAATTCTAACAGCATTTTTGGTTAGAACCTTGTACTTGTAATTTTCATAGGAGATACCTCCTAAAGGAAAAAAGGAAGTAATGCATTTCTCAGGTATATACAGATCATAAGTTTTAGTGGGAAGCAGCTGCACAATCTGTCATGCAATTGATTTTTAACCTGCAAAATACTTGTAAATTGCAAGATTTCCATCTTCTTTATTAGGACTGTTTTTAAAGACTGCTATTTTGCTGTCAACTTTATTAGGACTGTTTTTAAAGACTGCTATTTTATTGTCAATATACAGGCAATTCTCAGAATGTCAACATTCATCATCACAAGGACTTGTAAACCAAACCATAGCACGGGCAATATAATATTCCTTAAATTAGATGGCTCCAGCAGCCTATGGTTTTGCTCTCTCAGGTTTCATCAATTCCTCAGTTCTAACTCTGATACATGCACTTGGCTGCCTCTTGCAGGTGTGACTTCCCTGCAGACGCTTCAGAGCCCCGACAACTCGGTCCAGCAAGATTTCTACACAAATCAAATCACAGATTTTCTCACCCTCAAAGCAGCAACTGTCTGAATGAAGATCCCCGCCTTCCATTTGCATATGCAGCATCGAGCATTTTTTTGTAACAGATAAGGAAACACAACGGATAGTTTTGTTTTTCACTGTTGTGTAATCATGAGATATCTTCATGTGAACATCAGTCATCCACAGATCATGAGGATGCCAAGAATCTGCTACTATTACTTATTATAGTGCCGAGTGCAAAGTATACTGGATGATTACCTGATCGTTTATTTTATCACAAGGAGCATTTTTTTCTTACTGCAATTTTTAATAAGAATTAATCCTTATATGGAAGTATCTTTTCTCAATACACCATATCAACAACTAAAAATTGCACGGTTTCACATCACATTGGAATTGGAACTCACTGAATTACAGGACCAATACTCCTATGACCACAAGCACTTGGGAGTCATTGCAAGGGGGTTTGATTTGTTAGCAAACCATAAAACAAACTTTGGCCAGACTTCTCGAAGCAGCTTCCACTCCTCTCTCTGTTCGGTTGTTTTCATGTGCATCCTGAAATAAAGCCGTGGCGTTAGCACGGGCACTATACTAGTCTATAGTAATTTCCCACTCTATGTACTCATCAGCACCCATACCATCATAAGTCGGTGGATACGAACAACCTGTCATTGTTAGAATCAAACAAGAAAACACACAAGTATGTATTTTCCTATCAGCTACTATAGGATGTGGACAAGGAAAAACAAGGCACTCAACTCTCAAGCGTCTTACCACGGTCTTACAAGTGTTCTTACCAAAGCAACAGACGGTGCAATCGATCGGTGACTATGATACCATTGTAGCTTGAGTGTAATAGTTGCAAGGCGAACCTATACTTGGTTAGAAGAAAGTGGAGCTTGGACAGGCACAATATAGTAGCAAGGAATAGCAATATTCACAACTGAATAGCAAAGCTGAATAAGTATCCCAAGTACTTGTCTTAGTTGCTGGCCTACTCATGTTCTAAGTACCAGATGTATCAAGTGATGTGAACAGTAGGAATATGATTAGGAACAAGGCAGCAATCAGCACACACAAACACAGCTCAAATGGCGCTCTCTATGTGCTCCTCTAGATATTGTACCTCTTTTGCCCCTCTCTTTTTTCTATTTTTTTGGGCTATCGTTGTTTTTTGGGAAATTTTGACTTTTTCTTTTTATTTTTTTTTGATATTTTTCCTTCACTTAGGAGCACAAAAGAAGTAACCACTGAAAATATGAGCTTAAACAAGTAAAAGGCGTGGCCTGTGGAAATTTTAGAAGACGTGCTCAAAATCGACAAAAAGCTTGTGACCACGAAAAGAGGATCTTGTGACCAGTTTTTGACCAAAAATTTTTTCTGATCGATTTTGATATATGGAACCAAGACTGATTCGGACCCCCGCAACCGTTACACCACTGCTCCGTTGGTTATTAACCACGCGAACGCGATTGACCTTGCCGAGAAGGCTTTTTTGCAAGCGAATTGAGAACACAAGCAAGAACGGGATGAACACAATCTGAAATTGCAAATAAATATGAGGCTTATGAAAACAAGGACTTCAAGTCTTTATTCGAAAGGACTAATCGCCACAAGCGAACAAGATCAAGAACTGGGGCCCTGGTTCATAGCAAGCAGCCTTGGCGGCATAGTTGCAGCAAAATAATGTCTGTTTCACTAGAAAATCAAGAACTAAACAAAACCCAGACCCTAAGGAGAGCGACGGCTGCTAATTATAGAGTCTTGGGCATCACCCCCCTAGACACGCCCTCTAATGGGCCCAAACACGATACACGGTCCAACAGACCAAAAGACGGTGTCGCAGCACCCTGGCAGATTTTGGATGCTAAATTGTTTCGATCATTCCTGTTGATTCCAGAGAGATTTTGATGTGAGACCACTTGGATTGGCTTCCTTATTAAATTAGCTTTCCATCCCTATGTCGATCATCAAAAACAGAGTCCAGATGCGTCTTCGGTGACCAGTTTAAGGTAGACTGGTTCTGGAACCCGAGACGGGCTCGAACTTGAGTTGCTTTGGGCCTCCACCTCGGGGACTCGAACCAAATTAGCCTCTGACCTCCTTCTTGACTTGGACACCCTTGCTGGCCTCCTACCCCTCCATACCATGTGCCAAACATGGTCATATGCATGGGTGTCATGGCATCATCAGAACACCCGCACCCCGTCAAGACCGTGCCGCACAAGCTTTCCGAAGCTCCTCCTCGATGACCACCACCTTCTTCCTCTCCTTATAGGCGCAACCCCACGACCAACTTTCTTGCTTCTCCAGCCTCTCATCGGTGAACGCCAGGGAATGGTGCCTCCGCTGGATTCCTGATGTAAAACCACTCCCCATGCCACCCCCGGTGGAGTCGCAGGGGAGGTATGCGGGATACAAGCCTCCCGCGCTCGGTTTCCTCTACAAGGCGAAACCTCCCACTGTTGCGATCTCAGCCAGATTCCCCACCGTCAAGGCTCTCCTAGAGAATAGCCGCCAGAAGAAATCTGTGTGCGGCTCCATCCCGAGGAAAGCCTCGTAGACGGTGACGAAGTCGGCGATGTGCAGCACCCCCGTTGGATTAAGGTGCTGCAACTCCAGACCCCACTCATTGAGGAGCCCATGCAGGAACCAGTGCGCGGGGTACCCTAACCCACGCTCATGGAAGGTAAGAAAGGACACCACCTCACTAGGCCGAGGTTGTGGGAACTCCTCCCTCCTAGGAACCCTCTAGTGCGCCACCTCCTTTGATGGTAGGAACCCCTTTGCAATGAAGGCCTTCAACACTGACTCCCTCATGGTGGACGACCTCCAGTCTAACATTTCACTCCAGGATCACAAAAGGATTGGTGAGTTCTTCTCTTTTCCCTCGCTCTCTCCCCTTTCTTTCCTAGAAACCACTATGGCTCTCAAGAACGCTCACGACAAGAAGGAAGAGGAAAGGAGGCGGCAGATGAGGAACAGGCAAAAGAACAGGGCGAAAACCCTCTCCCTTCTCCTACTTAAGGAAAAGGGAACAATAGTTAGGGAAGGGTGCACCGATTAGGGAAGGCAAAACAACGGAGCAAAAAACTCTCTCTTTCCCATTTAATGCAGATGAGACGCGCCTTGACCGATGAGACACGCCATGACCGATGAGACGTGCCCTGCTCGACGGAACGGCTCCTAATCGGATGGGACATGGCCTGGGCATGGCCCACCACTACCGCATGACCAACCACTACCACCACCGAGCACAAGAACCAAAGCGCCACCGCACGTGGGCGACTCCCCGCTTCCCCAGGCCAGACCTAGAAAAACCCAAAACAAGATCTCTGCCAGTAGAGACCATCGGGCTTCCTAAGTCGATCGAACGGCTTAGAAAAACACACCGAGAGATAGGTAGGAAGCAAAGGGATGCCCCACATAGGCCATGCCAACTCCGTCATGAACGACAAGCACGGGTCCCGGTCAGACGTTTCCGACTAAAGCTCTCCAAAACGCCGTCACTCAAGTCGTCAAGGTAAAAACTACCAACCCCCTCTTTTTCTTCATAAATCATTTCATACATCCAAACACGCATTCATTCCATACGCCCGTGCCTCCTAGACGATTTGGGCCCTGAACCGCCCGGGGGCTCGGGAACTAAGCATTGCACGTGCAGCGAAATGCATCACAATGCTCCATGTTGCGTCACGAAGCGACGGTTGCCTCATTCGACATGAGCAACCAACAGAGCCAGGGAGAAAAACACAGATGAGCCCCATGCGGCCCTTGCCCAGTCTGGCAGACAGGGTCATCTCAACCTTCTCCTTCCATCCTGAACCTCTTGCCAAGCCCATAGAATCTCCATCAAGGGGAGGCCGTTAGGCCACCCGGGTCGGTCTCCTAAACAACCCAGGCATCTGCTGGGTTGCAGGTAAAGGAGCAGTGGAATGTCACAAGAGGGCTATGCCGACCCCATCATGAATGACAGACCCAGATTCCACTCGATCATACCCATTAGCGAACTCACCAAGCATGTCACTCGAGCTCGAGCGATTGGGACAAGCAACAAAACTCAGCCCCTCCGGTTGTGAGGAACTGAGGATGGGGTAACGCACATAACTCACACCGACCCCTACTAAGGCCCAACAAGGCTTGGGGGCTCAAGACACAAAAAGCCTAGGTCTATGACCCCGAACTCACCCCTTCCAACTACCCTCCAAACACCTAGGTCTGCAACCCCGATCTCGCCCCATCCGGCTACGCTCTGACTACGCTCCAAACACCTGGATCTATGACCCTGATCTTGCCCCATCCAGCTACGCTCCAACTGCGCTCCAAAACAACCTGGATCTATGACCCTAATCTCGCCCCATCTGGCTATGCTCTAACTGCACTCCAAACGCCTGGGTCTACAACCCCGATCTCGCCCCATCTAGCTATGCTCCGACTGCGCTCTAAAAACTACCTAGGTTTGCAACCCCGATCTCGCCCCATTAGGATCCGCGAGCACCGCCCTATCACCTTGCATGATCCCTAAACTAACAAACTAACTGCCTCGGCTGCGTAGGCTGCACCGAGGCTAGGATCCGTGAGCACCACCTTGTCGCCTCGCCTGATCCCTGAACTAATGAACTAACTACCTCGCTCGATCCCACGGCGCGCACCGATGCCAGGATCCGCGAGCTCCGTCTCATTCGATCCCCATGCCTAACCGCCTCTGCTGCACAACGATGCCTTGGTTGACAAACTCTATCTCAACTAAAAACACACACAAACGCTCGCTACCAAACACCCCCAGACAGTTCTACCTGAACCGCCCAGGGCTCGGGGGCTACACCCGTGGATGCGCTCACGCGCACCCACCGACAAAACAAAAACCTCCCCCACTGACAACACATAAAACCCCCCAGATGGTTCTACCTGAACCACCCGAGGGCTCGGGGGCTACATCCGTAGGTGCACTTGCACGCACCCGCCGTCAAGACAAAAATATATTTGTTGCCACCAATGCTAGTATATGTTGTTTGCCCAAACAAATCAATATGCAACAACTCAAATGCCTTAGATGTGCTCATGATGCTCTTCTTAGGATGAGTGTTACCAACTTGCTTTCCAGCTTGACATGCATTACATAGCTTATCTTTATCAAATGTAACATCTTTCAAGCCTCTAACCAGATCATGCTTAACCAATTTGTTCAATTGCTTCATTCCAATATGACCAAGACTTCTATGCCATAACCAACCCATTATAGACTTAGTGAACAAACATGTTGACACCAAGTATAGATTCTCATATCTAAAGCCTTTGAAGATCAAGTTAGAGCCATCTACACTTATGATCTCTACATTGTCCACACCAAATATGCACTTGAAACCAAGATCACACAATTGAGCTACCGACAATAGGTTGAAGTTCAAGCTCTACTAGTAGCACATTGGAAATGCTCAAATCATTAGATATTGCAATCTTACCAAGCCCTTTGACCTTGCCTTTGTCATTATCATACTGCTAGAAATATCCACTTCTATGACGAAAATCTTAATTATGAATCCAAAAGCTTCATCAAAGAGCACTTTTTATGATGAATATTTCTATTTCGTCATAGATCAATGGTGATGATCCTGCAACCCTCCCTTTCTATGATGAAATCAGGCATCGTCACAAAAAACATCATAGAAGAGCATAGCGTTTCATCACAGATCACCCACGCGACTCATCTATGACAATCTCCTTTAAAACTACAATGAACACGGCTTCATCATTGAACTAATTACACATATGTGAGGAACAATATTCAATCTGTAATGAATAGCTTCATCATAGATCTCCACTCAGCACTTTCTCCATCGGACATGTACCTATGGGACCTATAGTTACTCATCCATGACACTTGCAATTCGTCATAAAAGTCTCCGCTCAATCCTTTCTCCATGCGATGTGTACCTGTGGGACCCTTCTCCATCTAACGTGTACCTATGGGACCTATAGTTACTCATTTGTGACACTTGCAATTCATCATAAAAGTCTTCGCTCGGTCCTTTCTCTATCCGATGAGTACCTATGGGACCCTTCAGCATCTGACCTATGGGACCCAACGGCTTACGTGTCACATGTACCTGTGGGACTGTTCTCCATCTCCATCTGACCTATGGGGCCCGACGGCTTGCGTGTCACATGTACTTGTGGGACCATCCATCCTGTGGGACCCAATGGCTCATGTGTCACATGTACCTGTGGGACCTTTCTCCATCTTCATCCGACCTATGGGACCTAACGGCTTGCGTGTCACTTGTACCTTTTGTGCCACCGGGGTCTAATAAATTCAAAAAAACCTCAATGCCTAGGAGTCAAACCCAAGACCTGAAGGAAGGAATGCATGGTCTTTACCACTGCGCTAGATGCCTAGTTGTATTGACATGTCTTTGGAGTCATTATAGTATTGGCTACGGCAAACTCGCCCTTAGGCGTTTACGTTGGCTCGGTTGGCACAACTAACTGGTTGAGAAGGTGGAGGAGGTGATGGCCGAGAGGTGCACGCGAGCAATCAGATAATGGCACAGTGGCAGCAGCAAGTGAGCTCGGTGGAGGTGCAGCGGCGATGGCGCAGCGCTATGGTTCCACTCTAGAGCGGCAAGAGCGGGAGCGAGAGCGAGGCAGCGAGTGTGAGCGCGAGTGAGAGAGAGAGCAGCGTCACATGGTTTTGCTACCCGCCCTAGCCTAACGTGTGGGCCCGACGCTAGCAGATAGCCTCCATGTGGTGGCCGTGGCCGGACGCCGGTTGGCCATGACGCGCGTGCGGCACTGGTTCAGACACCACTGAACCTGACTAATGAAGCAAGTTCAAGTGATCAGTCCTCCTAATCCGTGGCGATTTAGTAAAAACTTCCTTAATAAAAATTGTAGAGCTACGTGAGTACTACAAGATTGCTTAAAGGAGTTTTGTCTAATTCGCAATGGTTTTCAAACTACAAAGCTCTAAAGTGAGCTACCTTGAAACTAAAATCGGCATTCTACACTTAGAAAAATTTTAAGTCACAAAACAACATTTTGTTGATACTTGTGAGCTCTATTTAACTATGTTAGACACTGAATTAGCTCATGACCCTTAAATAAATTTTGTTACCCATGATGTGAAGTACAACTTTTATTTAGGTCCCACAGCCATGCAAATAATCTAAACTACTTTCAACTTTGGTCAAACTAGCATCATGAAAATGGCATTACAAAGTAAACCAACACTTAGAAGCAAAATTGGCTTAAGTCATGAATATAAACATTGTTCCAAATATCATTCTAGATGTGTCTAAGGTATTTTGGTGACCTCACAACCATCTCATGCATTGGTCACTTATGATCACAAGCATAATTAAGTATATGAGCAACATCACATGTGATAAAGGGAAGGTAAATGAAATGAAACTTCATATGCTCATGCTCATGAATGCTTTGATGATGCTTGTGCTCATGAAATGCAAATGCCAAATGCATTGCTTGACACTTGGATGTTACTGCCCCTCCCCCTTATAGAAATCTCATCTCGAGATTTGAAAGACCTACCATTCTTCATAAAAAGCAGGATGGACTTCACGTAAGTAATCCTCCCGTCCCCAAGGGCATCATGTTCACTATGGTTATTCCACACCACCTTGTAGAATTGAATGACTTTGCTCTAGGTTACTCTTTTTGTTTGTTCTAACACTCGGATTGGTTTCTCTTCATAAATCAAATCCGATTGGAGCTTAATGTTGGTGGGTGCAATGGCTTCCTCAGGTATGCGAAGGCATCTTTTTAGCTGAGAAACATGAAAGACATCGGATATAGCACTCATCTTTGGGGGAAGTTGTAACTTGTAGGCGACAATTCCCTTTCACTCAATAATCTGGTACGGCCCTACATATCTAGGTGCAAGCTTCCTTTTCACTCCAAATCTCTGCACACCTTTCATGGGTGAAATTTTTAAGTACACATATTCTCCCACTTCAAAGGTTAGTGGTCTTCTTCTCTTATCAGCATAATTTTTTTTGCCTAGACTGAGCTGCTTTCATATGCTATTGAATAATGCATACTTGCTCTTCAACTTCGGTGACAAAGTCAATGCCATAATATCTTCTTTCTCTAGGCTCAATCTAATTCAAGGGAGTTCTACATTTCTGACCGTACAAGGCTTCAAAAGGAGCCATCTTGATGCTTTCTTGATAACTATTGTTGTGGGAAAACTCGGCTAAAGGTAGCCACTTTCCCATGAACCCTCAGAGGATATAACACAAGCTCTCAACATGTCTTCTAAGATTTGGTTCACTCACTCGGTCTATCCTAAAGTTTATGGATGATATGCTAAACTTCTGATTAGTTTAGTTCCTAAGGCCTAGTGCAAGTGTTCCCAGAGGTGAGCTATAAACTGTGGCCCCTGATCTGAGATTATGTTCCTTAGTACTCCATGTAGTCTCATGATCTGAGAAACATACAGCTTAGCGTACCTCCTAGTGTGATACGTTGTGTTAACCAGTACAAAATGTGCTGACTTGGTGAGACGATCTACAATGACCCATATAGAATCATGACCTTATTGTGTTAGCGGGAGGCCGTAATAAAGTTCATACTTTTTTCCTCCCATTTCTAGCCTAGAATAGATAAAGGTTGCAGTAATACAACGGATTTCAAATGAATAGCCTTGACTCTACTGCAATTATCACACCTAGCGACATAGGCGGTGATCTCTTTCTTCATCTTGGTCCACCAAAAATGGGTTTTCAAATCTTGATACATTTTGCTACTACCCGGATGGATAGACAACTTGGATGAATGAGCTTAATCTAAAATTGGATTTCTAAGTTCTCGGTCTTTTAGTACCACAAGTCAGTCCTCAAACCATAGCACACTTCTTTCATCCAACCTAAAATGATTGGTTTCCTGTTCTTTCATCTTTCGCTTGATGTGGAACACACCAACATCTATCTTCTGCAGTTCTATGATTTTGCTCTCAAGTGAGCAACTGACGGTGATATTGTGCAGCACAATAGGATGTAACAAATTAAATCCATCTTCCAACAAGGCTTTGAAGGTGTTACAATGAGATTTCCAGATTAAGTGCATCTGCTACAACATTGGCTTTTCTGGATGGTAGTGCACTTCCAAATTATAGTCCTTGATCAGCCCTAACCATCTATGTTGTCTCATGTTCAGCTCAGGTTGAGTGAAGATGTATTTGAGACTTTTGTGGTCAGTGTATATGTGACATATGTTTCCCAACAAATAATGTCTCCATATCTTCAATGCTTGAACAACTACGGTGAGCTCTAAATCATGGGTGGGATAGTTGACTTCATGCTTTCTCAATTGCCGAGAAGCATAGGTAATAACTTGGCCTTCTTGCATGAGCACACACCCCAAACCTGTACCTAATGCATCACAGAACACATCAAAAGGCTTCTGAATGTCAGGTTGAGCTAAAACCAGAGCGGTAGTTAACAAGGTCCTTAGGGTGTGAAAAGCAGCTTCACACTCTAACATCCAATTAAACTTCTCATCCTTCTAGAGTGGTCTGGTCATGGGCTTAGCTATCCTAGAAAAATCAGGAATGAAACGATGATAGTAGCCTACTAGCCCTAGAAAACTCTGAACTTCATGAACCGAAGTCGGTGTCTTCCAATCCATGACCTCTTGTACTTTAGATGGGTCTATAGAAATTCCATCTTTAGATAAGATGTGACCCAAGAAAGGTACTTTCTTCAACTAGAATTCATAGACTACTGGAATATCGCATAGGGTAGTGGCTTGAATAGCACAAGACAAGTTTTGGAGATCAAAACTTTAGGGAAGTGGTACTAGAAAAGCATTACTCCCCTTTGGTTCTCTCAACATAATTGTTCGAGTGGATGTGTCAATGAGAACTCCATGATCACTCATCCATCTCATGCCTAAGATCACATCTATGGCTAATCTAGGCATTACTTCAGATCCATTGTGTACTCCCTCTCTTGTATAGAGATGAGCACATCTCTGACTATTTGATTTGTAGAGATAGTAGCCCCAGCTGAACTTATACTATAACCACCCTTGTCTACCTCAATTATCTTTTGATCATACTTAGATGCAACTGCTTGGATCATAAATGAATGAGAAGCTCCAGAATCAAATAAAACAATGGCGGGATGTTTGTTAACAAGAAACATACTGGCGGTGACAACTTCTCCTGCGAGAATTTCTTCCACGGCTGTATAATGCATGTATCTAGGACGTGCTTTTGGATTGGCCTATTTTCTGATTACCCTGGTTTTGACTGCCATTCTTCTTGGGATGGGGGCACTCCTTGGACCAATGACCTAGCTGATTGTAGTTAAAGCATGGCTGGTTGTTCCTTGGTCCTACTGAGCTTCCTTGGCCTGCATTGCCCTTAGGTATGGCAATGGTGAATGCTCTGTGAAATGTCTTATAGGGGCAATTGGCTTGGGCTTTTGGCTAAGGAGGCCTATACTTAGGCGCTAGTGGACCGAACTGTGGCGTGGCTACCACTAGAGCTCTAGACTAAGATGACCCTGAGGCACCTACCTCAGCTGCTCTTTTGTAGCCCTTTGTTGCTACGTGCAAGTTGCTCTGGTTCTCCTAGGTTAAGGCATCACTGACAAACTCATTATATGTGGTAAACCTTGAGTTGGCCATAGTCTTCATTAGCTTAGTGCCATGGCCTATCTTGAAACTTTCTATTTTCTTCTCCTCTATGTTGACAAACTCTAGGGCATATCTAGAAAGATTGTTAAAGGCATGCATGTACTAGGTAAGGGTTTTGGTCCCTTGAGTAAGTCTCATGAACTTGGCGGCTTTCATGCACATTAGCCTTGGGGGAATGTGATGTCCCCTAAATGCTAACTTGAACTGTTCCTAGGTGACCTATGTGTTTGCTGGTAGAGAAGATAGGAAATGGGTCCACCATATCCCTGTTAGTCCCTATAGTTGATGGGACGCATATTCGGCCTTCATATGCTCTGTGACCCTCAACAGGCAGAACTTCTGCTCGATCGTGTTTAGCCACTCATCCGCCTGGAGCAGTTCTTCAGCCTCTTTGAAGATAGGAGGCTTGGTGTCTTGGAAATCTTTGAATGAGATATATTAATTCGGTTCAGGCCCTTGATGTTACTGATGGGCGCGAGTAGTGTTTCTGCACAATGAGGTGCAATGTATCCTCCATGGCTCTCTAATTACCCAAGAATTGTGCAAAGAATTCATTCGCAGATGGTGATGGTGGTGGTAAGTCATCGTCGTTGCCACCTTGGCTGGTGCCTACCCTAGCACGGGTGCGAGTCATCTGCAAAATTGCAACTATAAGTGATTATTGGTTGATGTCAAGAGATTACAGATGAATTGTGTAATCATGCCAAACTGAATTTACTGGAGAGAATCTTAAATTCATACAATAAAACAGAGGCATAATAATTCATTCTCGCAACATAACATCATCAATTAGATCACTTATTGTACTTGCAACACGTTAACATGCATGTCATATTTCACTAGTAAAACAAAACTAGAATTTCATCAAAGTTCAACCCATCATAGATTAACATGCAAAGTACCAATATTACACCGAAGTTACGTCACGAATACTGAAATTCAAACTACAAGTCCATTATACAAATAGTAGGGATACAACTAGCTCTTCAAACTAGTCACTCAATGGCTCTATTCTTCAGCATGCTCGCTGTCGAGGTCAGAGATAGCATCATCCTCATCCTCTAGATCCACTTCTTCTTCCTCCTAACTATCATCTTCAACTAACATCTCTGGATCTTCTTCTTCCTTATCAAGGAGTGGGTGTAGTTGGTTGTTCAAATAATGCACTCATGCTAAAGATCAACCACCACATTCTGGGTATGTGCAAGTTGCTGACACAAGTCCCTTTCGACACGGTCCTACTGCGAGGTTAGGGCTTCGGCTCTATTTCATGCTGCTTCTACCAAGGTTGCACAGTTGTTTGCTTAGATCCACTAGCATGTAGCTGTGAGTGCCTCGGCGCGAGTGGCCTCTAGCTACTCTCATAGTCCTGCTAGCACTACCTAATCATCAGCTCTTGCCACTTGGGCAGTAGCTCTCTACTGATCGACCTATTCCATCTAAGTGTAGAGTTCTTGCAATGCTACATAAACTTGGTTGGTGTCCCATCGAGCCTCACTTGTTATCTTTTTGTACTTGTGAACACGCTTCCTCAGCTTACATTGTGCAGCTTTGGCTCTCATGAGCCTATCCATGCAAGTGGTATAGGACTCCTGCTAGAAGTCCCAGGTATCCTGACGAGTATAGAACATCTTCATCACTGCAAACATTGCACTCATAGCAGAACTAGTACTATCTGCCCACTCATCCTGGTCTCAGATCAATGCATTGCGGTTGCGCTATGCCCAAACTGTTGTAGATGGATCCACTCGAGGAAAAGCAACGGTGGCACTGCCGGTAAGCTCATCCCCATGTTGCTGACATATCTAGCTCAGCACCTCAAAAGCAACTACCTGGGCACCTTCCCAATGAGTTTTTCCTTCAGATTCTACCTTCCACTCCTGCCATAAGGGTGCTTGGGTATGAGCTGGTATGGTTAGCTGCACCTCATAGCATGGTTGTCCTTCTAGGTATACCTCATTCTAGGAATAGAGAGGCAGTTCGGTATATCCCGCATAATGCAGGATCCTTCAAAGTAGGGCAGGGGTACCAAACATTTCTAGGAAAGTCTCACTCCTAGCTGATGCTGCCATCTGTTCTAACAAAATGGTGCAACTCTTGTGAGAACAATGTTATAATAGAAAAGAGTTACTTAACCGAATAAGAGACTTATAAGGGGAGGAACAATGCAAGTGTGTAATGAATGATTGATCATGATGCATGTACGTTTAGTACGTCCTCACAAACTTAGGAAAATTAGACTTCTAACGACATACATGGTGGCATACATGCGTTCTCTCATATATAACGTAGCTAGTCGGGCTACACGTTTCGCTGTTAGTGTACCTACACAAAAATTTCATTTTAGCCCAACCCCACAATTATATATGCAGAAATGAAAATCTGGGCTCTAGGTTGCAAGCTAAATACTTCCATATATATATATATCCACATATATACTTCCGTATCAAAGCTACCCGAAAGTAAATATCTCCTATATATACATATAAATATGCATATATAGCCGTATCAAAGCTAACCCACAATTAAATACCTCCATATATATATGAGACATATATATACTTTAGTATCAAAGCTAACTCTCCCAATTAGATCGCACGCTCACATCTTGCGGTCATGCCACTCATCATCTTACCTTGGGCGTAGAGGCAATTGATCCATACATTACCACTCAAGTGAATGGCATCCATATAATAGCACACTGTATGGACAAAGAAAATAAAAACCCCCAAGTTAGTACTTAAGTAGCCACCTGAAATCCTTAACTGGGCATAAAGGAAGTGATCACTGGCACACTTTAGATTCAAACTTTAGGTTTAAACACCTATATATATATATATATATATATAAGTTGCCAAAACTGGTTTTGGAAAAACAAAAACCTTTGTTTTCAATACACATATGGCAATTAATGTTGAATCGTCCAATTTATAAGGGCACAAGTACAATAGCAGCCCGCAAGTGGTCGCACTATCATACTTGAGCCCATATAAACCCGATAGTCCATCGAGTACCATGAAGGGTCTCGATTCAACCAACATACAACCAAGATCATACATGATTCAACATACATGTCACACATTACATAAAGTTCACAAATATAGTTCCATGAATCAGAGTACGATTAAAAGTTATTACAAACCAAGTTCAAATAAAGTAGTAGCGGAAGCAAATAGAGTTTGAAACCAACATCTGTCACCATTGTTCAAATACGGTGCTAGCTCATGATCACAATCCAACAAAAGCATAAGAGAGAGATTAACAAGAGATGCCTTGCCTAGGGCCCTACTCCTCATCCACGGCGGGATAGAAGCAGTTCTTACAGTAGCCATGATACATCATATTATCTGCAATAATGGAAAATAAACCCTGAGTACAAGAAGGTACTAAGCTAGACTTACCCATCATAAACCAAAAATAAAGTGACTCCAAGGATCATGTAAGGTTTTATAAGTGGAGCTAGCTTGACAACATTTTGCATAAAAAGCCACTAATTCAACTATACCTTTTATAATTCGATCATCAAGTTAATTATAGCTATTCATCTCTAGATTAGCAACTAACCTATGCCAAACATGTGGTATATCATTTAGTAGCATAACAATAATAACCATAGCTGGTGTAGTAATTCCATGTTCTTCATAACCATCACTCCATAATACACTTACTACGATGTTGGAGCAAGCCAAGTTTCTCACTGTCCGAGAGGGACGGTGAGAAACTTGAATTTCAACCAGCTGGGAATTTATTCCTAACACAAACCTATGCAGACTAGATCAATGGTCACCTTAGGTCACCTTTGGTACAACTCAGGTCCATATTTCGTGGGTTCGATCAGCGTCGCACAATCAGGGATGACCAGCTGCCAAGACGATCAGGACTACCCTACCCTTAGGCTCACATTTGGCTCCCTACACATCCTTACTACCATCTAGAGTGTGCACTCTTACAAAATGGGGCTCGGCCTGAGTTGAGCTACTCGGCTTTGCGGTCGGAATGAGTTATCTGGCCAACTAAGTGAGAGGCATGCGTTTAATCTTGTCAGAAGCGCCCAACAACAGTACAGTCCTTAATTGGCACAGACAGAATCACATGAGTCAACCTACGCATAGACTCCATCTGACCTCCAGTTACATTACTCCATGGTTCTTTTCCATGATAGCAAATATAGCCAACCGTGCTTCGGTATCCACCTATATCTCATAGGTGACAGGAAAACATACGACTTCTACTGGTCTAAGCGTGGCTAAGCATATATTTGATCCTAGACCTACACAGGGTTAAAGGTATATATATCTAGACAAGGTGGTGCTATGTATCAAGTGTTTCCTATTAACTCTTATAACCTAATGCATCAAACATAAAAGGACTCAAGTGATATTTGTAAAACATGGGAGACTTAGAATGCTCCGGGGCTTGCCTTTGATAAAAGAAGTTGGCCTATGGTCTGGTCACTTGGGTAAGTCTTCAAGAGTTTGCTCCTCTCCTTCTGGAGCTATGGACTGAGGTGCCTCCTATTGTTCCTCTGGCTCTTTGTCGAATTCCAATAGAGTTATCCCCTCAGACGATCCTATATGCATGGGTAGGAAATAAGATATCATGGATGCATATATAATGACATGTATAATATGGTATGATGTGATGAATGCATCCTCATAAGTGTTCTCAGTAGCATTGCATTAAGGTGATAACAAGTTACATTTTCTTTTACTGAGTAGGTGCATATCTCTTCTATAGTAACTTTAACAAACACTTATGCAAATAATTTTCTAGACTATAAGACAGCAGCCACTTGTTTTGACCATAACTAGAGTTATACACATCAAAATAATATAGTTGTGGACATTCTGGAAAGCTTAATGTGATTCAGTAGTTATCAAGGTCAAACAATTCAATCTTTTAGATCTATCTAGAGAGCAAGCATTTTAGATATTAGACTTCTGACCACCATAATTCTCAAAACATAAGGCCTATGACTATGAAAATTTAACACAAGGTAGATAAGTAAGTTATCTACAACTTTGTTATTAACCATCTTTACAGAAAAGATCATCATCATCTTGAAATTATCACCACAACAGAAACTACACATGCAGTCATCTAGTTGAATTATAAAGCAATAATTAACTAGTTGCCTATAAACAAATACTTCTAAGCCTCACTAACAGTATCAATAGATTATATTCATCACACACACCACAGAAAACATCATGGTTAAGCCTAACTAATTTATTTATATTCATTTATTAATTTCCTTAGATAATAAGGTGATTTACAAAGTAAATATTTTTAGTGCTCAATAAATTCCAAGAAAATTACAATAGGTTACACATGACCCTAATAGTCTACTATACAAATTTCATGCCATTTGGATAAGTATATCCACCTCTACAAAAATGACAAGATACATATGCTTATTTTAGCAAAAATAGTTTAGCATAGTGAAAAGTGTCAAGCAACAGATTTCATATTTTTCTTACTTTCATCCAAGCATAATAATACTGTGTAAAATTATGCATGATCATATGTTATGTATTTTTACCCCATTTATTTTCACTAGAAACTAACAATTAATTAAGATTAAGTTGGAAGACCATATTATAAGTATGTCTACTATACGTTTAGTATTTTTCTAGCTAGAGCATGTCAACACAAGACCAGCAAAATTATAATCACAATTTTATCACCTTCCTAGCTCAAGTTATGCAATTTACAAGATAGAAACTATTTTAAAAGCACTTATCTTGCTCAATTTAATTCTCCTAGAAAAATACCCTAAACAGTATATTTCATAATTTTATCAAATAGTACACTTCAAGATGAATCCAACAAAATTTGGTTCACCCCATTTGGATACTCCTAGGTAAAGATATAATTTTTGCAAGTTTGCTACAAAATCTGTGAAAACAAATAAAGAAAATCAAATTCACTCGAGGTGTGCTGCTAGGTACACCTGGTCCATACACCCCACTATGACTGACGTGCGGGCCTCGAAAGTCAATCGATCCCACACGTTAGTGAGATAGAGGCAGGGCATCGGCTTTGACCAGTGAGAACTCATCGACGGCGAGATCATCGGCGATGAGGTCACCACCGACATGTTCCCACCCTCATTCCGCACCTAGTGAGCTAAGTGGGTGAACCCCTGACGGTGGTTGGCTATGGCAGCGGTGCTAATGGCAGACGGTGAAGGCGCTATGGTGGTGCACCCATCATTTCCGGCCACAGCAAGCTATGATAAGCATGGCTACGGCTTCCTGGTGGTGTAGCAGACATCTAGGGTTAAGTTGGGGCTTCGGTGGAGCAGCAGCGAAGCTTGGCCACGTGCATGGTAGTACTGGTGGCACGAGCAATGCGGTGTGCAACCATGTTCTGGCACTGGTGTGCCGGCGCTGGCTCAATGGCCAGCGGCGTGACCTAGACTTGACCCTAGGCTAACCCTAACACCAGAAGAGAGAGAATGTGGGGGCTCCTATGAGCATGGCCACGATGAGCGCAAGCTCGGTGGTGCTCCGGTGATGGCGTGGCTACGACGAACTCGCCCTTAGGCATTTACCTTGGCTCAATTGGCATGGCTAACTAGTCGGAGAAGGTGAAGGAGGTGATGGCTAAGCGGTGTGCACGAGCAATCATACAATGGCGCGATGGCTGGCAGCGAGTGAGCTCAGCGGAGGTGTGACGGCGCGGCGCTGTGGTTCTGCTCTAGAGCGGCGAGAGCAGGGAGCGAGAGTGAGGTAGAGAGAGTGAGCGCGAGTGAGAGAGAGCAATGGCGTCACACGATTTTGCTACCCACCCCGGCCTAACGAGCGGGCCTGACGCCTATGAATGGCCTCCATGTGGTGGCCATGGCCTGACGCCGGTTGGCCACGACGCGTGCGCGGCGCCGGTTCAGACACCACTGAACCCGACTAATGAAGCAAGTTCAAGCAATCAGTCCTCCTAATCCGTGACGATTTAGCAAAAACTTCCTTAATAAAAATTGTAGAGCTACATGAGTACTACAAGATTGCTTAAAGGAGTTTTGTCTAATTCGTAATAGTTTTCAAACTACAAATATCTAAAGTGAGCTACTTTGAAACTTAAATCAGCATTCTAGACTTAGAAAAATTTTAAGTCACAAAACAACATTTTGTTGATAATTGTGAGCTCTATTTGACCATGTTAGACACTTAAATAAAGTTTGTTACCCATGATGTGAACTACAACTTTTATTTAGGTCACACAGCCATGCAAACAATCTAAGCTACTTTCAACTTTGGTCAAACTAGCATCATGAAAATGGCATTACAAAGTAAACCAACACTTAGAAGCAAAATTGGCTTAAGTCATGAATATAAACATTGTTCCAAATATCATTCTAGATGTGTCTAAGGTATTTTGGTGACTCACAACCATCTCATGCATTGGTCACTTATGATCACAAGCATAATTAAGTATATGAGCAACATCACATGTGATAAAGAGAAGGTAAATGAAATGAAACTTCATATGCTCATGCTCATGAATGCTTGCATGATGCTTGTGATCATGAAATGCAAATGCCAAATGCATTGCTTAACACTGGGGTGTTACAAAGGTGGGCCCAGGAGGTGGTGCCTGGGGTGCGGGCACACCTAGGGTGCGCCTGGCCACCGTCCTTCTCTAATCGGTTGATGCTTGGGCCTAGGTTGCGTCCATGTTGGTGCTCGGCCTAGATTTGATAGTTGAGTGGGCTTGTGCTTTTGTAGAATCTGCTTTATGGTTTCTGGTTTGCGCACTTTGACCATAATTCCCATGTATTTCATGTATATGTCCTGCAAAAACATGTTTCTCCAATACAAGTGGAACTAGGTCAATAGTATATGCATATGTGTCAAAAGTTTGTTTATTTCTCCTATTTTGGATCATAATTGGCGGCCATATGTTGTCATTAGTGACCTCCAACAAATCCCCCAAGCTTAACCTTTGCTTGTCCCGAGCAAATAGCTAAGTACTTGGTTGTTGATCAGGAGTAACTACTATGCCGATATAATTCATAAGTGCCATGCTTATAACAAAGTATTCTTCCGTAATTCAAATAAGCTGGCATTTTATCCACCCTTTACCTTGATCCCTGTGGGGCATATAGCTTTTCCAAGTTCTTGGGCGGTTGCAAGATAGACTGGTTATAATAGAACTACCAATCATTCATTCTTTGATTGACCATCTATCCGGAGGTTTTTATGAGTTTTGTAAAACAAATGTAAGTTCCTCAAATGATTCTCTCGATTGCTCAAATTTGTATGAAACCTCACCAAGGCATTTGGTATTTTGCCTTCTTTTTCATAACCTACCACTAAAGGCTTTTGAGTGGAGTTTTGGGTAGGTATGAAAAGTGGGGCATACTTGAATCACATATATTGCTAAGTCAAAAACCAGACCTCAAGGAGATGAAAGTCATACACTTTGATCAAGATGTTGAGTGTGTGGAATTTTTATAAAGTACTAATTCTAAATATTTTTGGTACTCCTTTGAATCATGAATCTCTCTCTTTTTGAATGAATGCCTTTTATTTGAAAGTATGGGCTATCCTTGTTTCTTTCTTTTCTTTTTCTTTTCTTTTCTTCATGCTCTTTGGCATGCATTTTTTCTCTCATGCCCTTTTGGCATGGATATTTTTCTTTTCTTTCTTTTTTAGCATAGCCCATACTATTCTTTTTGGCATATGAAATTTTTGAGAGAGAGACACATGATAAATGAATGGAGCGATTATTTTGGTGGACAAAAAAAACATGTTTTTGCATAACTCTAAGTGTAAGAGTCAGCAGTTTTATTTGTGGGTGTTCATGTGTCTTGATCATGGGTGCATGATGAGAATTTCAACAAGGGTCACAACAATTTGACAAAGTTCAATGCTCAAACAAGTAGCATATGACTAGGGTTTTGAATTTGAATATCATGTCATATGACCTTGGTAAATATTCATAATCATTGAAGAACTTTGAATTTTAGCATTTTTGAAAAAGAAATCTCCAAATGTTAAGTCTCTCTTAGAACAAAGTCATAGTAAATTCTATTTGTACCATATCATAACTCGCAACAACTTAGAAAAGGAGCATGCATTTTCAACCTACAAGTTTTCAAGTTTTTAGGATGAGATATTTTTAGCCAATAAACTTAAATCTTGGGAAATACTAAGTTATAACCTAGGCATAGATGAATTATAGGCAGACAAACTATTCATAGTTTCAACTTAGGAGATATTAAACATTCCTTAAACACATATGAGAGTGGAATTAATATTTTTGGTGTTTTTCATATTTTATTTTTATGAATGAAAATAAATGTAAGAAATATAAGTGATAAATAAAAGATACATGTTACCCTTGCGGGGCCCTCCCCCAAGCTAGCTTGAGGCTAGTTCCTTGGTGAAGTCTCCAAAGAAGGTATATTATTCTTATTTTATTGCATACATTTTTATTTTGTTTAACTCATCCATGTCTATACTTAGCAGTTTTCGTTCAATGATCAGACTAATTTGATCAAGGTAACCTAGTTAACCTAAGCACCATGCTTAAGTTAAAAAGCCTATGAAGATATGATCGATCACTAACCATACTTTAAACCAAAACATGCCTTGTGTAGACATGGAAAAGTAACCAAAGTTTATTCGAATTTAGATAAACAAAAGGTGAACTAATTGTTTTTATTTTTAGCATTTTTAGTAATAGATTATAAAGGATAACTACCTATTTACCTTTGGCAAGGGCTCATTGTTTAAAGTCCAATGAGCCGAACTCTTCTCCTTTCAGTGCTTACTTGATGATGGTGCGTCCGTGCCTGGAGAAGTAGACGTGGATGCTAACCCTTTCACTTGCCATACCTGTTTGATTCCTTTACATGGTTGTTTCCTGGGCTGTTTGTTTTTAAGGTGTTTATGCATGTTAAATCCATTAAATGGGCATCTTATTGTTTTCCCTTGAATATGAAAACAAACATGCCTAGATCCCATGTGTAGTACTGCATTTGTGGTGTTAAGGAATGGTCTCCCTAGGAGGAGAGGAACTTCCTCATTGCGACCCATGTCTGGAACGACGAAGTCCATGGGGATGTATGTGTCTTGAATTCTTACCAAGACATCCTTGGCTAACCCCTTCGGGTGTCATGAAGTTTGATCCGCCATCTACAGTCTAAAATTTGCAGTAGACAAAGGTCCACCCAAAATCTTATTATATATTACCTTGGACATAACGTTGATGCTTGCTCCAAGGTCATAGAAGGCATTGTGGAAGACATGTGGGCCTATTGAGCATGTGATTGTCGGGCGGCTAGGATCTTCTTTCTTGGTGACAAATGGTGGATCTACAAGATAATCATGGCTTTCCCGACATAGAGTCTTACCAAATCTCATTGAGACCATTTTAACTGATTCGAGAGAAGTTTCCAGCTTCCCCAGAATTTTTCCTGAATCAGAGACCGATAGTGCAGCAGCAATTTGAGTTATTTGAGTTTCGATCATTTTATTGAAGCTCAATTGATTTTTGACAGCTAAAGATAGGTTTTCAAGTTTAGAATTTATGTTTTCTATCATTTTATCATTATATGAAAGCTTTTTAGAGATGTTTTCATTTATTTTTGCCTGGCCTAATACTAGGTCTTTCAAGGTAGGTTGATTCAAATTATAATTTGAGTTAAAGTTCGAATTACCTCCTTGTGGGAGGGATTGATTGTTCCACCCATTATTGTTACCTTGTCAGAACCTGTTGTTGATGTATGCGGCACCTTCATGGGTTTTGGGGTAGTTATTCCCCGAATGTCCAACCTCACCACAGACATTGCAAGCCATTTGTGAGTCCATGGCCTGAACGGTGGCCCTCATAGCTTCCTTCTCATGGGCCCTCTCATTCAGTCTTAAGAGTAACATGTCTATTTTTGCGACAAGCATATCCATCTCCTTCACGGTATGCATGCCGTTTTGTTGTTTGTGCTCCTCCCCCCAACTCTGATTGGCCACCATCCTCTCGATGAGTGCCATGGCATTAGCAATAGGGAGGAAAAGGAATGCCCCTCTAGTAGTGGCATCTACGTGGCCCTTCGACATGGGCATGAGCCCCTCGTAGAAGTTTTAGAGCATGAGCCAGTCCTCCATTCCGTGGTGCGGGCAAGCTTGGATGTAATCATGGAGCCTTTCCCACGCTTTAGGGATGGATTCGAGTGAAGATTGCTGGAAGTTTGAAATTTTCCCCCTCAGGGCATTGGTTTTGCCCATGGGGAAAAATTTCATAAGGAACACCATGGAACATTTGCCCCATGTGTTGACAACTTCCTTCTCCTTATAAAACCACTGTTTCGCCTTCCCCACAAGGGAGAAAGGAAACAAACAAAGCCTGATGCTAGCTGGTGCGATGTCTTTTATGACGATGGTGTCGCATAGCTCCAGGCAGTGTTGCAAGTGAGCGTTCACGTACTCGCTTGGCAAGCCACAAAATTGTCTTGCCTGCACCATCGTAATGAGGCTAGTCTAGAGCTCAAAGTTTTTGGTGCCCATGTTGATGGTGGGCCCAATGGGCACATTGGCAACAGTGGGGGTGAAGTAGTCGTGGAATGACTTAGCCATTTCAGTAGTAGCAGATGTTACAGGGATGACTGGTTCAACTACCGATGGAGTAGTAGAAGAAGAAGTGGTACAAGACCGGCTCTTCCTTAGGAGTGCCTCTGGATTATCGGTGTAGTTGTTCGACAGATCAAAACCACTCGTACACTATCCTATTTTCATCCACAATAGGAAGAAAACAAGCAGAATTAGCCTGCTTAAACTATGGCCACCATTACATGCATGTGCTCATGATCATGTCCTACTAGATTCTTTAACCTATGCCCTCCCCGGTAATGGCGCCAGAAATGCTTGTTGGCATTTCTTAGCACAATCACCAAGTGAGGAGGTTTTAAGTCCATCACCGGCAATGGCGCTAGAAATGTCTATTGGTATTTCTTAACACCATTACTAAGATTGAGTTAATCTTAGCAATGCCACCAAGAAACACCAACTACGATAGTTCTTAATGATTACAGAGAATATCCGCAAGTGCATGGATCTATCATTGTAGCATTTCACCTAGAAGTATTCAGGGTATCATTATTTATATTTCCCTAAAGGAGGGCAAGGTATTAAGAGTCTAGCATGAGCATAAACATGATTACATACTTGCATAGTGAACCATAGTCCATGACAAGGGTAAGAATGGTATTTCATGGATAGTGGACACAAATCTGGGCCAACCTCAAGGATAAAAGGAAAATAAAGAATAAAAGAATGTTCCTACGTGGAGCCAGCATGTTCTAATATAGTCGTGCAGAGAACAGTTAATGATCATTCAAGTTATATGACTAGAGTTAGAACTAAGTGTGAGATGGATGGGGAGATCTATGAGCACTGGTTTGCCAGCAAGCATGGGAGACTTTAAGACTCCTACACAATACCTGGACGTGGGGGATTACAAGGGATGGATAGGGCTATTACCACCTGCCGCCTACCCCTCAACCATGGGATACTGTCATATCCGAAGGTTCCCATGTACCCAAGTACCACGCCTGTGTACAAGGAAACTACCCATATCCCCCGGGACTCCGAACCTACGGATCAACAAGTAAGAATATGGGCAAACCCGAAGGAACAACGAACTGTTACCCCAACCCTAGCTCTAGTTCTACTCATACAAATCATATGAATGATTAAGCTTGAAGTTGAACATGTTAAGATCATGACACACAAACAATATGCTAGTTCATATATCATGATTATAACAAGACAACTATACTCTAGTTCTATATCATAACTATATAAATGATATGAGAGCATGACTTTGGAAGAAATCTTCATAATATTCATACCAAGATGTATCTCTTCTTTCAAGGAACCAAGCCCTCCTTGATTGCTTTGCTAGCTCATAATACTACTACTAAAACTAAAAGGGAGTACAAGTAGAGAGAGGTAAGGTGATAGCTCCAAATGTTGGTGTGTCTTGAATGGTGAGCTCCTCCCTTGCTACATATTACTCTATGGTTGGTTTGGGGGAGATAATTTTGGAAACAACCCAAAACCGACCCTAGGCACATTGATGATACCGCTAGAGCAAAGTGGGCCCAGGAGGCGGTGCCTAGGGTGTAGGCCACCTAGGCTAGCGTGCCTAGCCACCGTCCTTCTCTGGTCGATTGATGCTTGGGCCTGGATTGCGTCCATGTTGGTGCTTTTTCTTGATTTGGCAGTTGAGTGGGCTTTTGCTTGTTGTGCTTTTGTAGAATCTGCTTTACGCTTTCTAGTTTGCACACTTTGACAATAATTCCCATGTATTTCATGTATATGTCCTGCAAAACATGTTTTCTCCAATACAAGTGGACTAGGTCAATAGTTTATGCATATGTGTCAAAAGTTTGTTTATTTCTCCTATTTTGGATAATAATTAGCGGTCGTATGTTGTCGTTAGTGACCGCCAACAATGTATCTCTCTATCATGGCATGTTTAAATGGATCAATGTTGTTTGATTGTCTTGGATGGATGTTGTCATTATTTTGCAACAACTTTAACTTGTTTGTAATGTAAGCTAAGGTCTGTGCAGTGTGTACCACGAATATTATTAATGGTTGTTAAAGTTGTGTTTTGGTACAAGTTGTGGATTTATAACATTTACTCACTGCCAATCTCAGCATTGAGGGGGTAAGCTGACCTTCTTTAGATGCAAAGTAACTCTCCTCATAGAACACAGATAACCAAACACCTTCTCAACAAGTTGCATCCGCTCGTGCAACCTAAGATTCAGCATACCAAACACAATCTTAGCTAAGCTTGCATCCATAGCTGTAGACAACAAAACACCCTTCACAAACCAAGGACATTAGTTCCTATTCTTCATACATCCTCCTAGCTAGTATGAAATGGAGCATTCCAAATCTAACATGTTGATGACCTACACCAATACAACATAATATATGATTCTAAATCCAACAACCGGAACACAACAAAGAAAAAACATGTTCAACTTCCACTTCAGGTTCTGCATGCAGAGCTCCAATGCTTTCTTGTCACCTCTACCATTTGAGTGGCCATCACTTCCTTCCTCCTCTTCAGTCCTCTGAGTCCATTAGCCTGACTTGGATCATCCATTAAACCAAGCATTGCAATAGTTATAGCCGAAGAAGTGACAAATAAGAAGCTCACCCCATTCCTCTAGCACTTGAAGTAGACATGGCCAAGGTTCATGTTTTCTTTCATAGACCATCGCTCACTCACTCTAGCAAGCTTACTACAGCAAAAAATCACCAATAGAAGGCTAGTCTCCACCAACAAGATCTAACAACCAATCTATTGTCTAGAAGCTGCTCTATCCATGCATCCTATTCGATGTGGTGCTACCACAAGAGGATTGGATCCAATGGGACATGGCACCGATAGAGCTGCACTGAGGGAAGGGGCCAGAGAGAGAGAGAGGGGAGGGGGTGGCTAGTTTGAAACACAATGGCTACTGCTGCCAATTTATAAAACAGAGGGAGGAGCCGAGATCCCAGACCCAAGTTATAGGAGACAAAACTTTACCTTTTTTGAGGAATTTAAGTAAAAGGCAAACAGAAGAAGGTACACCATACATGTGACAATGTCCCTCTCCGGGCCTGACTGGTTTGCGGCCAAAATTTGCCATGACAAGGATTTGGCAATCCAAAATTAGGTAAAACTTTTGCCATGGATTTGGCAAGCCAAATGTGAGAGGTTGGCAAGTTTGGGTAGCAAATCAATCAATAGCCAAAATCATGGCATGCGAATTCTTTGGTTTGGCAAATTTTGGAAGCCAACTAATCAGGCCTCCTCACTACAAGATTCTTGCAAGTTGAACAAAGTTTGACACAGAATCTTTAAATCTCCTATTAGGCTTATTATGAAAATAGTATAATTTAAGATCAATGTAATGATACTTATTACGCATCATAATCATAAATACTTCTCTATATATATTTGATCAAAATTTAGAATCTTTGAGGGAATGGGGACGCTCCTCCCATATAGACCTTGCATAGTTGCCGAGAGTGAAGTGAATGCGTAGGGAAGCTGGACACAAGAAGTGTTAGAAGAAGAGCTTTTGACCACCATGACACGCTTGAGACTTGAAAGCCTAGTGCGGTTGTGAAGTGGACTCATAGTAGTCCAGGGGCAGTCAGGCAGACCAAAGAGTGAAGAGGAGTTGCTTCCATATTAAGCAATTTCTCTTTGTTGAAGGAGCAGAGCCAATCAGCTAGCTAGAGATGGCTACACAATGGGACTGAGTCCAGGCTTTGTACACACAGTGATGCTAGGGCTGGAATAGGCTTCTGATGTGAGCGCACCATGTTCAGCATTACTAGTATCCGAGTAGTGAATATTTTAGAGGTCGGCCCTTCTGTCATTCGATGAAGTACAGTGCAGTCCAATCCAAGGAATCGCATGCCCGCAGCAGCCGAGGGGCAGCAGCTAGTTAGAGATGGCTACATGGTTTTATGGGTTCTAATTGTCTACACTCCCTTAGCTGTGTTTGAAGCTATCGCTCCATGAATCCAACTACTCCTACCTTACTACTTCATGCGTGTAGCCATAGACGGTGTAGCTCCTAGTTGTAGCATAACCGATCAGGCAAAAGTTTTACCCATAGCTGAGTACAAGAGTTACATGTTCAGCCCGTTCAAATTTATGCTGCTCGAACTATCAGGCGAACATAAGGTTTATAAGAAACAGGTAAATGTCATTTCATCTAATATCATAGATGGACGTGGTCGGGGGAAAAGTTGTGATCGTTTGTTGTGGAGTAAACATTCGTGGTATGGTAACTAGTTGCCATCTATAAGCATGATTTCAGTTAGAATAAATGTCAATCGAGATCCTTAGACTAGCATGGAACACAATAATAAGTTCATACAAATAGAACAGTTTGATATGAAGCACATTAGCTTTATTCAGATCCTCAAACTAGCATCAAACGTAGTTGAGAAAATGCAAACGGGTGAGGGGGAGCCATAAGGTAGGCGATTGATGCAAATGCTATCAGATGAGGGAAGGGGGCGCTCCTTTCATATAGACCTTGCATGGCTGACAAGAGTGAAGCGAATGTAGCAAGAAAGCTAGACACAAGAAGTGAATCTAGAGAAAGAGCTTTTGATCACCATGACACGCTTGACACCTGAATGCCTGGTGTAGTTGTGATAGATCTTTTCTGTACTTATTTCACTCCAATCCAAGCAATCATGACAGTTGAGGGGCAGACAAATTGTTACTCCATATGACACTTTATTCTGTCGTATGAGATCAAATACTCAATGGGTGGACTTTCTTGCGTTCACAATAAAAGTCAATAGCTATGGCTCCTCCGTTCTACATTAGATCAAGGCGAGACTTGTTCAGATGAACTCCTCACTGCATGGTTCTTTCAAGGTCAACAAAATTTATCAAAGACATGAGTTGGCTTCAATAGTGATCAAAGGCACTCATGAATGTTTAGCATATTATAGATCGGATCAAAGACAAGTAGAAAGAAATTTGTAGCGAAAAGCAACCAACAAGGGCTAGAAACTAGCTACAAAATGACCAAATGACCTGAGCTACACCACGATCAACAGAGTTTAACCCACCTAATACAAAGTTCAACAAAAGTTAACACCAACATGCAAATAAGAGTTCACATATTTGCAAGGGCGTCCCATAGATCAAACCTATTCATAATTACTAATACTACTGATATGTCCCACAGATCAAGGGTCGAGGTTGGCATGCAGGATTAGCTCCATGTCCACCTTTCGTAAGACGACATTGGCGGCTAGCTCGAAACTCTTGATTAGATTGGCGATGTCATCGTCCGTTGAACCCAGCGGAAAACCTTGCTCTGCCACCTGGACATTCATCGCTATGCCAATCTAAAGCTGGGCAGCAGCCAATGCCGTGGTAGCCCCCTAACGAACAGCTTCGGTCACCATGGCTCAAAGGCAGGCTATGATGACTAGATTGTCCACTGTTTCCATAGGGAAGGCCACGTCATAGGTGTCTTGCGCCCATAGCTGCAGGGTCTAGACCCACGTGCTCAGTTCCACAACCTGGGATGGCGCCACCATGTGGTGACGGGATGACTCTCTGGCAGCACCGAGTGGAAGCCCCATGACCTAGGATGGCACCGTCATGGAGAAAGCATTGCATAGTGCAAGCCAAGTTCAAGCCCATATAGGATAAGGGAGAGAGCGATCGGATTGAGAATGCAAACAACTTACTGAACTGACTGGCACAACATGGCACGGAATCGCGAGTGGCTACCCCCATTAGGGGATGCCTCACGGGGATGCTTTCTGAGTGTGACCACAAATGAAGAACCAGGCTCTAGGGCCAATGAGGCTTGAGATGTTGTCACGCCCACGTTCACCTATTGAGAAAGTAGGCAAATTCCAAATACTAGTTAAATTAAACAGCATGAACACTTATGAGCTAGTGTGAGCATTGCTCGCATATTCCGTTAAATGAAGATAAACAACATGAACAGTGGTACAGTGATGATCCACCTTCATAGGGGGAACTGGTAGTGGGTGAGAGACCATGCTTGACGAGAGGTCCATCTGTCGAAGGAGGATTGCCGGCGTGGAAGGCATCTAGGGCCTCCTGATCGCCATGATCTGGCATGAATGCTCCAATAGCTATCATCATTATATCATCTACCTCCTCCACATGGATGGGGACGCTCAACTTGATTTAGTTCCTCGATCACATCAAGCAATAAGTGCAAATGTTGCGGTTTCGACATGGTTGGCGTCCTCGACCATGATTTCAACGTGTTAGGACGCAGCCGGTCATGAGAAAAATTTGACAGTGGCTGCCACTCATTGTTGGGGACATCAAGCCACCTATGCTCCCAATCTAGGTCTATGGCATAGTGGCAATCAAGGCTCAGGTAGCACTCCTCCAATCTGGGACAAATTTCGATCGAGGTGACCCCCATTGGACAACGATAGTGCCAAGAGCATGCTGACGGAACCACATAGAAAAGAATCCACTACAGATCATAATGCATAGGTATTCCTAGGAAGCCCTCACACAGCATGATGAAGACCAATAGGTGGAGGATCCCCTCTGGGGTTAAGTCATGGAGGCGGAGCCCATAGTAGTAGAGCAACCATTTGAGTAAGGGGTGCGCTGGTAGCCCGAGCCTAAGAAGGTGGAAAGGGACAAAAGAGACGACCTCATTTTCCTTCAGCCTCGGCTCCACTTCGCTTCTCACCAGGACTCTCCACACAAGGTCCTCGGTGGCCTTTGTCATCACCCCCTCTCTCGCAACTGGTCGAACTTAGCCCGGTCGACAGATGACCTTGTCCACTCCGCCATGGTCCTGGCAAGAGGCCTCAGTGGTGCAGTAGGGTGGAAGGCAAAAGCTTTAGGATGGAATCAGGAGCTCCGGAGAGAGAAGGCAGTAGGTATAACCTTCCCTCTCACCTCTTGTCTCTGTTGCTATAGTTCAGGGGCCATTGACCACCCCATGACCGAGATGTTTGCATTGGTGGGCAGCAAGGCTTTGCCCTGTCATGTCAATACAATAGGCCTAGAGGCAACATCCCTTGTTGTAATAGGCTGCTGATGCCACGCCTACACGATAATGCAGGAGCACGTCATTCATCAATTACACTATCCGAGTAGTCAAGATTTTAGACGGTTGGACCTTTTATGATCCTGTGAAGTATAGATAGTGCGGTCTAATCTAAGCAGTCACGACAGTCGAGGGGTAGACTGAGGACTTGCTTCAATTTCTCTTGGTTTGCAAAGGCACACATCAGATTATAAAAGCCAAATTCTAAATAAAATTATCTTTGATGCATGGTTCTTGCAAGTTCACCAAATCTTGTCAAATACACGAAAATAAGATGAGTTGGGTTCAACACAGATCAAAGCAACTCATGACTACTACTACTACTGATACAAATGTTGTGATCGAGTGCACTCTGTTGGCAATAGTTTTACTCATAGCTCTATACTGTATAGTGTGCTGCATCCAGACTTTCTTGCGCGTATAGTAAAATGTGAACAACAATCTAGCTGCTCCGTTTCAGTGGCTCATTTCTCGATGCATATTTCTCAGAAGGCGTGCTCCTCAGAGATTGTGGAGATGTGGCCTCGTGCCCTCACCTTACCTCCTACTATCGCTTGGCATCTGCTGGAACTCCATCGGCTGTGTGCATCCCCTATGATAAAAACAGAGGAAAAATATGGGAGTCAGTACAGTTGCCTTGTAACATTGCGAACTCACCATTCCTGCAAGTCACCTCCTCCCTTGCACCTCGTTCTTCAAGCTTGAACCATGGCGGCAGAGAAGCGTCCAAGGGAGGAGATGATGTTATGGGACATGGACATGACTAGGTAGGCCCTCCATGTAGAGAACTAGGAGGTGAAGTGGCTATGGTCATGCCTCTCCACTATGGAGATGGCACTCGCCGTAGCCGATAGGGAGACGGCCGTGGCTAAAGCCGTAGCGGGTTAAGCGTAGGCATAGCTCACTGGTAAGACATTGTCATTACCATATCTTCTTATTTTGTGTGGCACCGCATCTTATTAATTGGTTGGGTTTTCCTCATTCTTGCTCTTTCAGCCGTCATGGAGCAGCTGAACGCCGCGTTCGTGCTACCGACATCGCTGAACTTCCTTGAGCACAGTCTATGTTCTGCCGGCATGGATCTAGGAGGTAGTGATGCATGGCATTTGCCATAGGGCTGTGTTAGCCCTAGCCACCGTCCACCTCCATTCAGACGTGGACTTGCATGCGGTGGAGCCGTGGTTCCTGCCGGAGCTACTGGCCAAAGGGCTTCATATGATTTTTTTTCCTATAGGATTTGGATCCGACAAAATTCTTGTTTCTCCTCCATTCCAAAGTAGCCATAATTTTTTGAGTTTCTTTTGTCCATTTCTCAAGATTCCATTTTGTAGTGTTAGTGGGCCCCGAACAGACAGGGAGATCTACCCGCGCAAAAATTTGATTTTCGATGAAAATTTCGCACTACGCCGAACAGTCCCGCCAACAAGAACCAAAAATTAGATGTCTCTCTTTTGTCCTCCGCTCATAAATTAGGATTACCATGCCATTGATTTTAGACAACGACATTTGTGGTACTATGATGGCCACATAAAAGCACAAAGAGTCACTGTCTCCACCTCTATCTCCATCCTCTAGCCACCACTGTCTCTCCTCCCACTCCAAATCCTAGCCCCATGGCCTTCCTCTCCACTCTCTAGCCTCCCCCTCTACCATCGCTCTCTAGACCCTAGGCACCATCGGCATAGCAGCTCGACTCATCAATCTCCACTCTCTAGTCGCACCCTCGCTCATAGCTTTCCGAACCCTAGCCAAAGCCAGATCCCCTTCGATTTGTTGATAGCAGGTTAGCTGACGGTAGAAGGACCACCTTGACAACGATATAGGTCGGATCTAGATCCCCTACTTTGGCACCTATCACAACTAGCTGGATCCGAACCCTAGCCAGAGCTAGATCTAGTACCCCTTTGTCAACGTCGGACGCACCAGTTCCACGACCATGATGACAAGACGGCTATGCCAACGACGAAGCATAGCCAGGGTAACCGGAGGAAGAGGTACCCAAATTCCTTTTATGATGTGTGTTGTATTGTAGTGGTTCAACCTAGAATATGTAGATAGCGATGGGGTTGCATATTTTCTATAGTTGAGTGTAGCTGACATGTGCTTTATTGGATTAATGACTTCCATATAAGCTATAGTTACTAGTTAGGTGCTTATTTGCATACTCATGCTCTCTATTATGTTGACATTCGCTAGAAGCTTTAGTTAATAAATACCTTTGTAACCTAGATGAACAGGCACTGACTGCTTTTGAATGAGAGTGGGAGGCACAAGTCACAAAGAATCATAGGAAGGTGGAAGAACTAGGGATGGTTGTTGAGGGATTTGGTGATACAGATGAAACATATTTAAATTTACAAGATGAGCCAGTGGCCCTTGTAGTTGAGGTGCTTGTTCTACCTTGTATTGAGTTTGGGTAGGAGGTGCTAGGGGGTGGGGTGGGGGTGCAGTGCAGATAGCAATGCAATGCTTTGCTATCTAGATTGTAATGCAATTTGTACATGCTTCCTGCTTAAATTTGTTTCTCCAATTTTAGCATCCGGTTCGAAGAAGACGTAGAGGAGGCTCCACCAGCAGGACAAAAGGTAGCACTGATATCAGTCCTAGAGGAAGACAGTCCAAGAGAGTGAAGTCAACATGACTTGGAGAGTTGACTCATGGATCTGAGAAGAACAAGCAAAACCGTGCAAAAGTGAAGTGCCACTAGGCTACCGGATCTCGCTCCTATGCTGCACAGCTGTAATCATTTGTAAGTGATGGTTGTGTTTTATTGTTAGTCTAGCCTCTATATAAACAGAAACTCATGTGCACTGTTAATAGAAGCAATAGTGGCAGGAGCCTAAGGTCCCCTTTGGAACGAAGGATCAGGAAAACATAGGAACAGGAAAAATACAGGAATATAATTGGAACGCATGTGAAAATAAAGGAATTTTGTTAGAAGGGGTGTTCGGTTTTGTATAGGAAAAACATAGGAAACCAATACAATGAGGTTTCACTGGATGTTTTTTTCTTTGTTTTTCCTATGAAAGTTGGAGGATAGGAAACTTTCCTATGGTTTTCCTACCCCCATTTCTTCCTGTGAACTCAAGGCCTCTACGGTGCTGATTCCATAGGATTACTAATTTCTACATTTTTTTCGTTAGAAATCCTATGAACCAAAGGGGCCTAAATTTGGTATCATCATTTAATTTTGAAGTTGCAATACCTGCGCATTGTGCTTATGTAATCCATATATGTAACCTATTGTTTACTGCTTGAATTTCATAGTATGTAATCCATATCAGTACCTATGCATTGTGCTTATGTAGAGGGTGTTTGGTTGAGGGTCACCGGCCACCACGCCACAAACTGTGGCTCGCCATAGGAACTGGAGCAGCTATTTGGTTGCTAACTTAAGGCCCCATTTGATAGAGCTCCTAGAGCTAATTCTCTGCTAAATCTAGCAAGAGCTCTACCAAATAGTTTTTCAGAGAGAAGTGATTCACTACTGATTCTGTGAAGTGATTCTCTAAAATGAACTAGGAGTCTGAGAGCTAAAAAAGTAGCTTCTCCTAATTCTGTGAAGTGATTCTCCATCATGATTTCAAGAGTTTATGCTAAAGAATCAAAGAGAATCACTTTTAGCCATAAAATCACTTCTCTCAGAGAATTAGCTTCCATAGAGAATTAGAATTAGATGGAGCTCTACCAAACAGGCCCTAAATGAGGCTGTCATAGCTTTACTTAGTAGAGAATGAGCCACAAGAGTGTGGCAGATGAGAACCCCACCGCCGCCACAACTCACCATAGCATGGCTATGTGTGGCCAAGATCCAAACAACCCCGTAATCCATATAAATATGAAACCTGCATTACTTGTCATGAACTAATCTCTTTGCTTGAATTTCATAGGAAGCTATGGAAACTATATGAGTAGAACCTGTTGCTAATGGGCACAAACCAATGACAAGTGTTGATGTTGTTCCCATGGTCCTTTGCCTCTCTCAAGGCTAGGTCCACTCCTAGGTCAGCGGCAACACCCTTTTTTTTAAGAATGCTGGTATCCCAACAAGCTCCGCTAGAACACAGACATCAGCAGAGAGAATGCTTCGGGAATAGCTTGTTGCTGAATAGGAAAGTTTCACTAACCCCATCGAATAAGTGGATGAACTAAAGAGGAAGACTAGAAAAGACTGAAAGAGAGTTTGAGGAGTCCAAGATACACCAATAGGAGGAGTACAATAAGCTATGTGAGGATATCATGCGATTCATCTCTTCTTCTGGTAACTCTCAGTTGTCAACTCTGTTGGCTTGATGCAATGAACATTTGTGCTTTGATGTGTGTACTCATGTGCTGGTTTGATGTGGTCAAACTATCAGTGGTTTGTTGCTGATGTGTAAATAGTAATTTGTTGTATTTCATTGCCATGCTAAATAATTATGTAGACATCATCGAATAATTATGTAGTCAATCTGTGCAGCAGTGATGATCTTGAATTACTTTTATGATGAATTGATTGTTGAGCACGTGGTAGAACCTGGGCTAGCCACATGATCAAATAAAAATGCGACACGTGGATGAACCAGTGTATGACACATGAAATAGCCATGTGTCAGTGTTTCAAATCACTGGCTAGTAAATTTCTAGTTTTGCGTGTCTGACCTGGATGGCTGTGCTCAAAGGACACAAGGATTTATACTGGTTCAGGTGGAATGTCCCTATGTCTAGTCTATTGTTGCTCATGTTACAGGCACTTGGTTTGTAGTAGGGGTTACAAACAAGCAAGAGAGGGAGAAGGTCCCAAGTCTCTAGTGAAAAGAGTGAGTCTGGTTGAGCTCTCTCTCTCTACTATCAAGCGCATAAGCCTTCAGCTGCTCAGACATGTTAGATGTGTGGGAATGCCCTTCCCCCACCATGGGCCGCCCTGCTTCCCCTTTTATAGATGAAGGGGAAGATGCAGGTTACATCAGAGAGAGAGAGAGACGAGGAGAGGAAGGCTTCTGAGATTATGACGTCTTCCATCTCCTTTACGTGGGTCCCACCGGCCCTATAGATGATGATGGGGATGGCTCCATGTCGCAGCCCTGTTCATCACTAGCGCCGTACATGGGCATCGTCAGCTGGTCATGGCGCTCCATTCCGTCCTAGCAGATGATATGGCTAGCTGAAGCCTTCGCAGGAGGCCATATGGGAAGTAGGTAGCACAGCGCTGGCATGCCTGATGCTGTTGGTGATGTGCGTCCATAGATGTGGCCCATCATGGACGTAGATCACATCAAGACATGCCTGCTCCCCTTTTGGCATTAGAGTTTGACCCTAGACTCATACTTTTAGACCCACAGTGGTTGGGGTGGTACGGACCTTTGTCGGACGAGGCAGAGCCCATGCATTCGGGGTCAGGTGAGCCGAGGGCTCTCGCCCATGGGGTTAGGCGAGACGGTGCCCGCACCCTTGGGGTTGGGTGACTTTGATCCTGTGTCCTTGAGGTTGGGCAAGATGGAGCTCGTGCCCTCGGGGCCAGGCAAGACCAAGATACGCTCTTGACCATCCGAGGGAGTTAGCGTTCATGGCCATTAGCTTTATTCTTCTGGGTATCTCTGATACTGATACCCGACAATAGCCCCTAAGCCTGCGGAGGAGTAGGATACTCCTTTGAAGGCTTTTTCGGAAGAAAGGATTCTGAGGATCTTGATCTCCCTTTACGGTCCACGGGATGTCTTAGTATGGTCGAGATTCCTTTCCGTCTTGTTCGAACTCCTCGGGAGCATGTGGCTGCGGGATACAAGGAATCCAAAAAGATCTCTCTTGATTCTGATTCCTCCCTAGGATCCCACTGATTTGCTATTGGTATGTGATCGCGTATTCGGTCTCCTTTCAAGTCCAACTCTCGAGCCCCCGCGCACAGCAAGGGTCCGGTCGAGAGGTCAGCCTGTCTTGTAATTGTCCTCCCTCACGCATTTTTTTGATAAAACGGAGGGGCTGAGCCATGCCATGTTTTCCTTGACGGATGAATCATGGTGCTCGGTGAGCTATTAACGGGCTAGTCTAAGTGGGGCCCTGGCTTCCTATTCATGGGGGTCTGACATGGGTCAGTTGGTGACCGACTCCAGATTCCTGACGGCCAGTCCATATAGTTCTTGGGTCATTTTGACCAGTCCCAAGGGCTCGTTGCCATTCTTCAAGGAAAAACCATGGACTATGCACTAGCCAAGACTCGTACATGGGTTGGGATGCCCATGACGCTCATGCGCCTAGGTACTAGCCGCTAGCGGGCCCATCCCTTTCCACCCCTCACTCTAAAGGTGCCCTAGAGTGGCCATGAACCCATCGGTGGGCTAGCCTTCAAACCCTTGGGCTTTAATGGGACATGGGAGCGTTTTTAGCTCCGTATCCCTTCTTACCTATGGTAGTTCTCGGCCCATCGAATCGGGTGAACCATCATCTGGTGTGTCCTTCGAGGAAGCAGCCAGAGGTGGCATGCGCACGATTTTTAGAGAGGTAAAGTGACAGGACGTGGTGGGCGCGTGGATCGAGGTGGATGGTTCGCCTCTCACTCCACCTCCTCCTATAAATAGGGGCCTTTCCCTTTGTCCTTGATACATCTGACCATAACATCCCCATCTCCACTTCTCTACCACCAGAGCCTAGATTTCTTGCCCTCGCTCTTCCACTGCCAGCAAAGCTCTCGTTCCTCCGCCTTTGCTTCCCATGGAGTCATGGTATCGCTCCAATGTCACCCATGCACATATGGAGGGCCTCATCAAGCGTGGCCTACTTCATGGGAGAACTGATGTGGTGGAGTGGCTCATGCCTGGTCATGAGGAGGTGCTGGCACTACCCGATGGCTACATCGTGTCTTTCATATTCTTCAACGAGTGCGGATTCACGATCCCCCTCACCTGTTCTTTCAGGGGTTGCTGCACCACTACCAAATTGAGCTACAGCACCTGAACCCAAATGGGATCCAGCACATTGCGGCCTTCATTGCGCTGTGCGAGGGGTACCTAGGAATCGAGCCCCACTTAAAGTTGTGGAGATACTTCTTCTTTGTCTCCCTACAAAAGAACAAGAAGAGGGATGCGCTGGTGCCGATGGGATCCATGACCATCCACCTTTTGGGGCACCGATCGGCGGAGTACATGCCCTGCTAGATCTCCAAATCCAACAAGGGGTGGCACACATTGTGGTTCTACACAAATAATGATGCCACCGCCCCCTTACCAGAGTTCACTAGGTGCCTCATCAGAGAGGCGTCGTAGGTGTGGTCGTTGGGGCCTCCCAAGAAGGAGAAGAGAAGGTTGCATGACCTTCTTGATGCCATCGCGTTCCTCAAGGGCTACAGCCTTCACGGGGATGGTGTCATCGGGGTGTACCACATGAGGAGGGTGGTGCCGCTGATGGCGCGTGTCCTCCCACTGTACGGGATGGCACGTCTGGGGCGCCCATAGCAGGCACAATGTGGCTAGGCGTAGCCATGACATCGCAGGTAGAGATGGCATGGCTAGAGCCATTGTTCATGCTAGCAGGCATGTTGGTGATGGGGTAGACAGGGGAGGCCTTCCCCAAGGCATCCTTGGTGGGCATGGCCATGATGTCGTAAGTGGAGATGGCGCAACCAGGGCTGTTGTCCAGGAAGACGGCGGCACCCATGGCGGGATGGATGAAGGAGGCCACGCCTGGTGCACCCTTGGTAGGCACAATAGCAGGGCAGGCTTCCTCGTCCATGTCGCACGCCTCCTCTACTGCTGGGGGGGCCCGCTCCATTAGAGTTGCGATCATGAGTGGCATCAGCACTGCCTGGGGTTGGCGCAGAGGCATCTTGGCCTCTGGTCTGGGTCGGCGGTGACCCTCACACCTGGGAAGGACCCTAGATAAGGTGGGCCGACCATTGGGACCTAGGGGCGATGCTCTTCACCCTCAACAACACCATGGAGAAGAGGGAGTGGAGGAGCATCCACATGGAGGTAGGGACCACGGTCCGTACCCTGACCACCGTGTTGAGTTCGCTGCAAGATGTTATCACTCTAGTTGGTCAGGGATAGTGCATTAGCATTTTTGACCTTCGTCTTTCCTTTTCTTGCCTTTTAACTCATACCCTTTTCGTAGGTTCTCATGGACCACATCCAGGAGAAGTATGTGTTCCTTCGCCATGAGAAAGGCATTTAGGATTGCCTCACGGCAGAGGAGAAGCTGCGAGCCACATGGGAGCGGCTACATGAGGAACTGGCCACCTTGTTGCTTGTCAAGACATGGCTGAACTTGCCCCTATTCACCAGGAGTTGGCTGACCTTCGGATCAAGTACACGGAGGCTCGTGATGATGCCCGCGAAGCTAGGAAGAAGCTCCTAGACCTAGTTTAGACTATGTGCACGGACGCCGTGGAGATCAAGCAGCTACGGAAGGAGTGTGATGACTTGCTCCAAGCCATAGAGGGGTTCCGCACAGAGTGTGACCTGGCTCATTAGGAGTGCGCTAATGCCCAGCAGCGGATCGACCTCCTAAAGGGTGAGCTCTGGGGGGAGATGGATCTAAAGGCCACACCAGATGCGGTGACCACCAGACATGCCGTGGAGGTCAGCCAGCGCTAGGAGCAGGCTTGAAACTTGGAGGCCAAGGTGGACCAGCGGCATGACAAGGCACGCAAGCTCTAGGTGGATGTGGACGGTAAGCCCCTAGTCTTCCTTTGTTGTCCTTCTCCCAAGGATCCATGGTAGGCTTTTTTAGCAAGGCTGGTGCATGTTTTGGGCAAGTCTTGATCACAGGCTCGAGGTGGAGGTGATGAAGAGCCGCAGCCTAGAGAAGGAGCTTGGTGAGGTGAAGGCCACCCTCCTAAAGGAAAGCGATGAGCACGATGCCCTGCGCATCGGCATCTAGCTAGTCTACAATGACCTCGAGCTAGCCCCGATGTAGGAGATGAGCTCACTCGTGGTCTATGCCATCCGGATCATGGATTGGGCACGCGAGATGGCGAGGGACGCACTCCGCTTCATCGTTCATCGGTCGTTCGTGATCGCTCGTTCAGTATGAGAACATCGATCTAGAGACGATGAGCCAGGGCTTCATGCCTGGTTACTCTAATGCTGAGCTAGAGGACATCAAGAAGGAGGTGGCCCCTCTGGTATAGGACTTATCTACCAAGATAGAGGATGAGATCGTCCCCCTAAAAAATTAGTTAGTTAGGCCAAATAGTGATAATAAATGGACAGATTTTATTTTCTGCTATGGTTGAACAATCTTTTGGTTCTTCGTTGTTTTTTATAAAAAGGTTAATGTGTTCCAACCCTTTCTGTGGTTAAGGCTGTAAAGCTCGGGATGCAAGTGAAACAACTCTGATCAGGCTAGTGAGTAAAAACGTCGTAGCCACTGGGGCATAGGTTTCTTGTAGTCCAACCAGTTTTACTCATGGTTTGTTTCCACAGCCCTTACTTTGAGATCTTAATGTAAGGGAGGGTCAAGCGCTAAGAATGTCTCTGAGTAGATATACTCTTATTAGCCCCTGAGTGATGCCCAACCCCCTATCGTTGTTGGGGTCAGGTGTCACTAAAGAAAGAGGGAATGATAGCGAAAATGATAAGAGAAAATGTTTTCATATTTCAGAAATATCATTCTTAAGTATATGCATATGCTAGGGGTAAAAGTGATGTAGCTGCTCGATGTTCCATGCATTGAAGAAGACCTTGTCGTCGATGTTCTTGAGCTTGTAGGTGCCTGGTCAGAGCACCTCCACGACTGCGTACGATCTCTCCCACTGGTGGAGAGAGCTTGTGATGGTTTTTGTTGCTCTGGAAGAGGCAGAGTACTAGGTCCCCGATGTTGAAGGCCTGACCCCACACCCGATAGTTGTGGTAGTAGCGTAGCACCTACTGGTACTTGGCCAAGCGGAGGAGGGCAACATCACTGCTCGTCGTCGACCTGATCCATGGTGTCATCGAGGGATGCCTCGACTCCCTGCTTGTTGTACTCCCTGACCCTCGACGCCCCATAGTCAAGGTTGGTCAGGAGGATAGCCTCAGAACCATAGACCATGAAGAAGGGTGTGTAGCCGGAGGCCTGGTTGGGGGGCGTCCTCAAGCTCTAGAGCACCACGGGAAGCTCCGTGACCCATCGCCCACCAAACTTGTTCAACCAGTTGAAAATCCTAGGCTTGAGACCTTATAGGACCATGCCATTCATGTGCTCGACCTACCCATTCATGCGAGGGTGCGCCATGGTGTTCCAATAAACACAGATGTGGTATTCATCACAAAATAGGAGGAACTTCATAGTGAACTGTGTGCCGTTGTCCGTGGTAATAGAGTTTAGGACTCCAAAGCAATGGATGATGTCGAGGAACAATAACACGATCTACTCAAACATGATCACGAAGATTGGTTGAGCCTCTATCCACTTTGTAAACTTGTCTACGGTGACAAGCAAGTGCGTGTAGCCCCCAAGGTGCTCTTTTGAGAGGTCTGACCATATTGAGCCCCTAGACCACAAATGGCCACATGTTGGGGATCATTTAGAGTGCTTGGGCTGATAGGTGGGTCTGCCAGGCATAGTATTGACACCCTTCATAGGTGCACACAATCTGCTCAGCATCAGCCATCACGGTCAGTCAGTAGAAGCCCTATCAGAACACATTTCCAACCAGGGTTCTAGGTGCGACATGATGTCCACAGACCGACCATGATTGTCCTTCAGCAGTTGCCTCCCTTGTTCAATGGGAATGCAATGCTGCAGGATCCTAGTGTGGCTTCGCTTGTAGAGCCCTTCCTTAACAATGACGAAAACTTGGCTCAGCATGCGATCTACCAGGCCTCCATATTGTCCATCGGTAGCACTTCGCGGAGAAGCTAATCGAGGTATGGGGTCCTCTAGTTAGCTAGAGGGTCAGGCTCTACCACTGGATCTTTAGTCAAGCTCCATGACTTTGGGGTTGGAGGGAGCGGGCGGTCAGTTAGCCTCTGAGCCTAGGGCAAGCAGCTCGTCCTTGATCTATCCCCATTCCTCATAGCAGACCGAAGGCTTGTGCTGATCGCTGGCGAAGACACCCGTCATCACCGGCTCTTGGCTAGAGGCCATCTTCACTAGTGTGTCGGCCACCTCGTTGAGCCACCTCGAGATGTGATTGAGTTCGAGTCCATTGAACTTGTCCTCTAGCTAGCGGACTTCTTGGCAAAAAGCAACCATCTTGGTGTTGTGGTAGCTTGACTCCTTCATGATTTGACCAATGACCAGCTATGAGTCACCTCAGACGTCAAGCCATCGGATGCCCAACTCAATGGCAATGCGTAGGCCATTGATGAGCGCCTTGTATTTAGACACATTGTTGGAGGCGGGAAATGGAGGCGGACCGCATACTTCATTCATATCCCAAGGGGCAAAATGAAGACTAGCCCTACACTAGTGCCTCTCTTCATCAGTGACCCATCGAAGTACATCATCTAGTACTCTTCGTCGATGGCCGCTGGCGACATCTAGACCTTGGTCCATTCCACAATGAAATCGACCAGTGCTTGGGACTTGATGGTTGTTCGAGGGGCATCCAAAATGCCCTGACCCATCAGCTCAAGTGTCTACTTGGTGATTCTCCCTGTGGCATCCTAGTTTTGGATGACCTTGCTGAGAGGAAAGGATGTCACAACCATCACAGGGTGTGACTTGAAGTAGTGACGTAGCTTCCTCTAGGCGATCAAGACGACATACAAGAGCTTCTAGATTTATGGGTAGCAAGTATTGGAGTTAGACAAGACCTCGCTAACGAAGTATACGGGGCGCTACAGTCTGAGGGCATGTCCCTCTTCCTCCCGCTCTATCACTAGGGCGGCGCTAACCACTTGTGTGGTGACCATGATGTAGAGCAGGAGCGGCTCTCCATCGGTCAAGGGGACCAGGATTGGGGCTTTCATTAGGATTTCCATGACTTTGTTGAGTGCCTCCTGAGCCTCAGGACTCCACACAAACTGATCAGTCTTCTTTAGAAGCTAGTACAGCGGGAGGCCTTGTTCACCGAGGCATGAGATGAAATGGCTAAGCACGGCAAGGCACCCCATGACTCGCTGCAACCCCTTTAGGTTCTCAATTAGGCCCATCCTTGTGATGGTCGTGATCTTCTCTGGGTTGGCTTCTGTAACACCCTAGGTGTTTGTCACTAGTTAAGCAGTGGGTTTGAGCTCAACCATGACATGTTAAGTGGTGACAGATCAAATCTACAAAAATGAGCCACCACTTAAACTTGGACCATGCACCATTGCTTACATGTTGCCTTTCCAAAAAGTATGCTTGAGTAATGTTAGATGTGCTTCTTTCATGTTCCTCATATCAATTTCCACCCACATGGATGATTGGAAAAGTTTTGTGAAGTTTGGAATCAAGAAGTCACATGAAATGACAAGTTATGTTCTCGCCTGAATTGCTTTATTAGGAGAATGAGAACATATGATGATAAACAAACATTGCAACCTTGATCAAACAACTCTACTTATACTCATGAACAAAAGTTATGAAGGGTTCATGTTGAGCAAGTGGCCAGAAAATGCTCAAATAGATCAAAACGTGTAATTTAAGCTTTATCGTGATGCTACTTTGACTTGGTTTGAACTGTGCCTTATAGTGCTTGCATGGAGTTGCACCTTAAATAAAAGTTGAAGTTTGAGTGGAGTAGAACAAACTTTGTTTTTGGACCAAGAGCCAGATCAACTTGGAACTAAGTCAAACCGAGGCTCAAACTTGGAATCTACTGCTGTTTTCAGAGTCCAAAAATATTCTAAGTCTGAGTTAACTGAAACCTGAATTTTCAGTTTCGTGTACCCCACTTTAGGTCCTTCTATCTCTCTAACCAGGCCTAATTAGACTTTGAAGCTTTAAAAAAAGTTGGAGCTGGTATGTAGATCTACAACTTTTATTAACATAGTTTTTGCTAACTCGTCGTGTTTTAGGAGTTACAGAGGCACGAAGTATGGGTTTCAGTGGTATGTTTGAGGCAGAATTGAAAATTTGAAATAGATGAACAGTGCCGACACTGTGCACATAGCTACAGGCCGCGTGTTGCACTCGCACGCCTCGCTGCTTGCATGGCTGCCGGCTCGCCTCCTTGCCTGCTCTAGTAATGGATCGGCACACTCTTCTCCACTCTCTGTCTCTCATTTCCCCTTCCCTCTCCTACTCTCTCCAAGCCGACACAAAGCCGCTGCCGCTGCCACGAACGACGCTGCTGCTTGAGCTCCATCACCGCCAGCCACTCTCTCATAACCAGCCAGATAAGGCCAGTGCTGGCTCCGTCGTTGCCTCCTCCCTTGTCCTGCGCCGCTTTGCCAACCGCGCCGCTGCCCTCGCCATGTCGCTGCTGCACGTGCTATCCTGCAGCCATGGCCTCCTGTGGGAGCTTTGTGGCCATGCCGCCGGTGGCTTGCTCGGGCCGACATAGTGCCAGCCGTGGGTGCGGCCTCCCCGGCGCCCTTCCTCTGCGATCGCCGGCCACCCTGGCTGCCTGAACCGATTGGTCCCAATGACCTTCCCCGTTGGAATCACGTCAAGGACCGCGCACAACAATTCGACATAAGGGGAGGGTCTAACTGTGAACCATAGACTCATGTGAATAGTGCACATAAGGTCTGGTTCGCTTGGATCTGTATTAGTAAGAAGTATAGGGTCCCCGATGCAAGATCTACACCCTTTTCTCTGGTTTTTACAGATTTGAATGATTAACTTTGAAAACTCATAGTAATTAGTAGAAAAATCATAAAATAGTAAATGAGGACTTTTTGCAATCCTTGTGAAATTTTCTATGCATTAGATCTATAATATTACATTTTTTAGTTTAAATATTGTGCCGTAAAAATAGATTTAGGAAGTTAGGTTCTTAATACTAGTCATGTCTTGTCTTTTTCATAACTGCAGTTATTTTACTCAAATAAATGTGAATTTGTTATGGAGTGTTACTGACGTGATTAGTGATGTCTGGTAAAAATTTCAAGAGTTTAGTCTTGATGGTTTAAGTGTTATAAAAATAACAAATTACCTGTATTGCTTTGATCCTATGCTGAATAGTCCTGCATGTTTGAATTAATTGGCTTAGTTAAGTTATGAATCATGACTTTATGATAATACATGAGTTGGAGTACTTTTATTAAGGCTTTCTAAAAAGATAAATATAGTGATTTTTGGTTAAGTAGATCTTGAGTTATACTTGCTTAAATCTCTGTGGCTGTTTCTGCCCAAACCCAGACAGGGTTTCCTTGTTGGTATTGTGGGGCCTTCATAATAGTAGAATTAGCTTGAGGTGTTTACAACAAAGTTGTTTAGAATTTGCTAATATTTCTAAAAAGTCTAGAACCACATTTAGTGGACATGTATAACTTCAGTTATAGCTGTTTAAGTTGGCATGTCAGTTTCTGTCTATGTTTTGGACAGAGATGCAATTATTGGATTAATTAACCCTTCTAACTGTAGAATCATCTTAATATTAGAACAAGAAAGTTGTAGGTAACTTCCTAATCTTTTCAAAAAGTTATGGTTCATATTTGTTGGAGGTCTAGAACTCCAGTTATGCTTCTCTGAAGTTCCTATCAGCTTTCTGTACCACTCCTATTGGGCTGCAATTGCAGTTTTGCTTGTGCAATTATTTTCGGGGTGTAAATGATGTTTGCTATGGTTGTAGTGAATACAAAAGTTGTAGAAAATTTCATGATCTTGCTTGTGTTCAAATTGTAAGGCCATAGGCCTGATAGTGTAGGAGTTACATGACTTTTAAATCTTCTGTCAGGTTTTGATTGTATTCTGAGCAGATCTGAAAGATGCTAGTGTTTGATCTAGTTAGGATTTGAATGAGCTTTTGGTGATAATAACAAAGTTGTAGATAATTCATGTATCTATCTGCTGTTAAAATTTGATGGTTTTTGGCCTTGTGGTTTGTGAGTTATGCCTATTTAAAGTTGGGTTTCAGAAATGGCTGCTCTCTGCCAATTGTGGACCAGTTTCTGTAAATGGGTATATTTGACTTAGTTAACTTGAGAATCATGCTAAGGTGATTAAAGATGAATTGTAGAAAATTTCATAAGCTTTCCATAATGTCTTGTTTCATGGCTATTGGATTTGTATAACCCCAGTTATGATCCAAACATGAAGCTGTTGTTTCCAGTCCAGAAATAGACATATGCTAGTTGTGGTTGTTTACTCCATGTGTTGCTAAGTGTGGCTTATGCCCTTGTTGATGGTCAAGTTATGATACTTGTGACCTTGTTAAACTTATGTCATGCTTGATGTGCTTGCTCTCTATAGTTAGTTGTGTGATGTTAGTTAAATAGCTATTGGTGTCTATGTCTTGCATAATCTTGTGTTGTCTTGAAGGCTTATGTGATGCATCTTGTGTTACCATTCATCACATTCATACACATGCATCTTGCATCTCATTTAGGTACGCTAGATGAACCACGTGAAGGATGTGATGTGGAGCCGAACTTGAAGATTGGGTTTGGTGGATCTATCCCAAAGATGGAAGGACTAAGCAAGTGCTAAGACCGGAGATGTCACCAAGACGGTGCAAGCTAACTGAACTGACTTGTGTTGGATCCCAGGCAAACCCCAGAGCATTCTAAGCCTCCCATGTTTTTACAAATATCTTGAGTATCTTTTATTGTTGATGATGCATTAAGTATAGGAATTGGTTGGAACCAATTGTTGCATTATATCCTTACCTTGTCCAGATAAAATCCTATGAATCCTAATTAAGTGTAGGATCGAATGATGCTTAGCTATGCTTAGACCGGTAGAAGTCGGGTGATTTCCTATCACCTGCGAGATGTAGGATGAGCTCTGGTCACGGTTGGCTATAATTGCTATCATGAAAAAGACCCATGTGTTAATAATGAATGGAGACCGGACGGGATGATGGTAGTGCAGCAACAAGGCATGGAGGTCTTGGGTGTGAATCTATCCCCGTCTATGTCGTTTAAGGACCGATACGTTGTACGTCCTCATGTCATGTTGAACGCAGCCTAACACTTAGCTGGCCGGATAAGTTGTTCCGACCGCGAAGCCTAGTAGCTCGACTCAGGTCGGGAACGCGAGCAGTGGCGTGCATTCTGGAGGTAGTAGGGATGTGCGGAGAGCTATTGGCATAAGTCCAAGGTAGGTTAGAGTCCCGAACAACCTTGGTAGAGTGGTTCTCTGAGAATGCCGATCTGTTCGGACTCGCGACTCCTGAATTGTGCCAAAGGTGACTTGTTTGCGACCCTGACAGGGGGAAGCAGGGTTTGTGTTAGGAATACCCCTCCAGCTGATAGGAATCGATTCGAATCGCCATCTCTCCTGGATAGTGAGAACTTGACTAAGCAGCGGCAACGTAGATTCACTAAATTTAAAGATATGGTTAAATGATGATGATGATGATGATGATGATGATGATGATAATGACAATGAGCCATGAAATGCCTAATATGGTTTTTATTGTTTGCAACTTAATCAAGTGATTGATTAGTATAGGTGCTAATATAGATGGTAGGTAATGGCTAAAAGTCACTGCTAGTACAGGTGAATAATGCTAATGGTTACTCATACTTTTATGCAAAAAGGTTGTCTAGCCACATCCACTAAATTAAGCTATGCATGGTCCTTGGTGTCATTTGTTTTGGTTTCCGATGGGTAAGTCTGTCTGAGTACATTCGAGTACTCAGGGTTTATCCCACCATGTTGCAGGTGGAGTTCTCGGCCTGTTGAAGATGGTGGATAACCGCCGGTGGGCTCGGTGATTCTATAGTTACTTCCATCTATATGCTTTTGTTGGATGATGTCACTTATGCTAGCAATGTATTTGGAACATATATTAATGTAATCTTTTGAAAGCTATGTTGTTTTCACTAATCGGTTTTGAAACCCAAACTTGTACTATTATTTGTGAACCCATTTGTTATATCATTTCCGCTGCAACCTTGTTATGTGATGTGTATTTGCTTAATCACGCGATCTTGGTTGTGATGTTGATTTACCGAGATCTTTCGGGACACTCGGCGGACTACCGGGTTTATATGAGTGAAAGTATGTGTGTGTCAACGTGTTAGCGGGGACAGCCATACTTGATCTTGTATAAATTGGGTGGTTCTATCATAGCTGGCATCAGAGCAAGATTAAGCATAATACTATCATGTATATAGTTTTAAAAACAAAGTTTTGGTTTTAAAAATCCTATTTTGACTAAAACTTTAGCTATAGGTAAATTTGTCAAAACTTATTTGCAAAACTATGCTAGCGACATCCTCCTTTATGCCCTGTTAAGGACTATTAGGTGGCTATCTAAGTACTAACATTGGGGTTTTACTTTCGTCGTCCATACGGCGTGCTATTGTATGGATGCCATTCGCTTGAATGGTAATATATGGATCAATTGCCTCTATGCCCAGGTAAGTGTGAGTTGTGAGAGCATGACCGTCCAACTATCAGTCTAGGGGAGAGTTAGCTTTGGTTACTAGAATATTTACATGTTACACACATGTATATATGATGGTACTTAATTGTGGGTATATCTGTTGGGTAGCTATGGATACCGAAGTATATATATCTACTACTTTCATTGTGTGCTTATTTATCTCTTGTGGGGATGGGTTGCAATGAATTTGTCTGTAGGTACGCTAACCACGAATGCGTAGATTGAATGTAGCTGACGATTAGCTATATATCGAGAGAGTACGTGTTATGCCACCAACATAGAACGTGATTGCCACCTTAGGCTGGCAATTTCGTGAGGACGAATAGGACGAGCATGCATCATGAATGTGCTTGTGCATAAATATGCTTCCCTCCCTTTGTTCTAGTACTAAGTAACTTGTGATCGATGTGTTGCACTATCTTCCTTGTGTGGAGTTAAACAAGAATGCCTTGTTCCATGTTGCTTGAATAGGAAGTGCTTGAGAAAAGTGTGTGCTTAGCCTTGCTAGAAATAATTGTGGTTACATGCTTAAACCTATAATGTCTTCTAGTTTAGCCAAGTGGTGGGTATGTTGCTCTTACAAGCTTTTGCAAATGCTTTAGGCCTCACTTAAGTACTTGTAATTTTTATGACTAAAATTAATTTATTGATGGTCTAAGGTAACAATGTTTAGAGCTGCTAGAATAACATGTTTGTGTGCTCTCTTGTTAAGTAGAACAAAGGCAAGTTTTGTTTTGCTTGTGGGACATTGGCTGCTAGAACAGTTTCTATAGTAGTGATGTTTTCATGGTCATAACGGTGTTTTCTAAAGTTATAGACAACTTAATAAGCTTTACCTAAAGTCTAGGATCACCTTTGTTTGATGCATACAACTTCAGTTATGCTTGAAACATGTGGCTACTGTACTGTTGTTCAGTTTTCTATGCATATACTAAGTGGATGCTTTAGCTTGCTTTGGTTTTGGGCCAAGCTTGTAGTTAAATCTTGTCTGGTAAATGCTTGTTATATGTGTGAGCCTTGTGCTTAGTATTTGTGCTTAAGCTAATTTGATTGAATCTCTCAAATGCTTGCTTGAAACTATGATGTGATATGTATGCTTGTTATCTAATTAGTGCCATAGTTGTCACCTCGTTTGTCCTCAGTAAGCATATGAGTGTCAAATAGCTTTATCCTAGAACAACGCACAAGTTACATAATCACAGGGTTGTCATCTACAATTAAGTTCTCTCTTAGGAACCTAAGCCTGTACACGTGGTTGCTAGCCTTGAACATTGCACTACGAAGACTTTATCTATGCCTTTGCTTGAACCGTAGGCCCAAGCTTAGTTCCCTAGAATGCTTGCATGTGTCGTGGTTGTCCCGCTCCTATGTGGGAGGACCCTACTCAAAAATCCTTGTCGGACCTCATTCCTCTTTCTCCTACTAATGAGCTAGTGCAATGCTAATCGCTATCTGCCCTGGCTTTGGAACCTTTTCCTCATAGATCATGTCATTGCTTTATCAACTGAATCCCTAGTTAGTGCAAATGCTCTGTCCCTCGAATCTCATGTATTTTGTCTCCAACTCTTTCAAGTCCCTGGATGTTTATCAGTCTTGATCTCATGTTGCTGCTCGGCAAGACCAAATCTCATGTTAATCTTTATCTAGTAATCACTTTGGTGGACACGAGGTGTATATGGAAATTAGGCAAGAAGTCCCCTGCTCAGTTGTCTTTGGCAATTAAGCTATGTTCTCTTGCGCTGTGTTTTGATCTTCAGATCACCTCCTTGTTGATTCCTAACCTTGTGACTATCCTTGTTGGCTATCCCTCTTTTGCACAATGCTTGTTCTTACAATCTAATTGGTGCCACTGGAAATTTCACTTTGGTTGTCAGTTCAGTAATGGTGTTACGATTAACATTCTATGGTGCCACGATGAAACCGAGAGCCTCCTGTGGGCGCGCACACAAGGTTGTGCTGCTCGACACGTGCTGGTATCAGGGTTGCTAGTCATGATCCATTATGAAATGACAGCCGATGTGATATTTTCTTGTGATCCTTTCTCGGTTATCTCTCCATATCTTATCGAAGACCCATATATCAAATCAAAAGTAGTAGAGCTTCCTTTTGAAGTCACAAAAAGGATAACCTTTGAAGAACTGGTCACCGACATAAACATTAACAGACTACAAGAGGTGGTAGACAAGTGACTCCACTTGGTTGTCCCAGTATTGACATCCGTCATCTAGTGAACAACTTATGTCATCATTGTTGGATCAGAAAGGTACCCAACACTTAATGTTGGACAAGTTATCAATCTAATGATAATGGATGGCGATATCATGTGGTGTAATAGGTCACCGGGTGCTCATGAACCTCCTGTTCAAGTTCTTGATCTGTAGGTGCATGATGGTCATACAGTTGAAATCAACCATCTCTAGTGTGACTCCTTATCTGTAGACTTCGATGGCGACCGTCTGTTTGTGCCTCGATTGCAATTATTGTTGTGGTCAAGAGTAAGAATTTGGAACTTTGAGTGTTGAGAGACAACTGATTAGTTACCCATAGTAAGGTTAATCTCTAGCTAGGTAGCGACTTATTGGTAGCTATGAAGACTACGTCTCACAGAACGATGTTAAGCAAAGAAACAACAAGGACATTCAGCAATGCAAGATGTTGTATCAGCTAAGTGAAGAACTAAAGAAAGCATGTGCCTAGTTTTGATCAGCATCATTGTGCCCCTAGGTATCACAAATGGGTTTGTTCAAGGCTCTATTGGACGAAGTGCCAAAGAATATTCAGAAACGGTTCCTTATCTATATAGGGATGCCCTCCATGTGGAGTAATGCTTTGCGCTCTGTGAAAATAGCCCACAAGTCCAATGCTTGTGCATCGTCAAGTTGGTGTCTAGATCAACGGTGTGGGGGTATTAACCCCTATACCCTTACGGCTAAGCTTGGGCTGGCCCAGATCGATGGGTTCGGTCCACCCGAAAGACGACGTGCGGCCCAGTTAACCTGATCGGAGTCCCGCACAAGGAATCAAGATGGATTTGGTGACCAAGCAGGATCCTGGTCGGTTAGAATAGGAATCCTTATCCGGCCATATATGGCAATTGTAACTGACTAGGATTAGTTTCCAGATCTGTAACCCTGCCCCCCAGACTATATAAGGTGGGCAGGGGACCCCTCTAAAAATCATCTCTCATTGACATACAGCAATACAAATCAGACTGCAAGACATAGGTATTACGCCTTCTCGGCGGCCGAACCTGGATAAAACCTCGTGTCTGTCTTGCGTCACCGTCTTGTTTGGGGCTTGCGCATCTGTCTACCGATAATCTACTACCTTGGGCATACCCCTAGGTAGACTGCCGACCATATTTTGTCGACAGTGGCACGCCAGGTAGGGGAAGTGCGTACTGCTCTCCAAGCAAACAAGATGGTCATCATCTCCGGCTCCATGGCTACACCCAACGGCCTCACGTTCACCATTGGCCAGATCACCTAGACCACTGGCTCCGATGACTCCATCGCCATGACCATGGAGGAGGCATGGATTCAACCTGCGCCGACGACTACTTCACCTGCATCGGCTACGGCTCCGACCACGGTGAACATGGCTCCGACCACAGGTGAACACGGCTCCGACCACGATGAATACGGCTCCGACCACGATGGATCTAGCTCCGACCATGGTACATCTGGCTCCGACCACGCCTACAGCCATTCCGACAACCCGTCATCCGCTTCCCCACTACAGAGGAAGGCAGATCGACAACACCGACCTGCTTGACTCCATCGATCGAGTCGGCATCAAACTCGCTGAAACCCTAGCTCTGGTAAGTATGATTCAAAGCCAACCTAATGAGCAGGTAACAGCTCCCCACGACAGATCTACCCGACCAGCTCAGACCAGTCGTCCTGCACGACTTGGAACAGATCTCGTGGTCGTATCTACTCCTAAGGGGCGTTTCGCTCACCGCCAGCCAGCCTTCGCGATGAGTCTCCAACTCTGCGAGTATGAAGTCCCGATGGAGAACCACCAGGTCTAGCCCTACGGCCTGCAAAACGCTGCCTCCAGCTACGCGTACAATCTACGACGCCGCTTGGATCTATGTCCTATATACCGATCTCAACCGAAGCCATGCAACATCGTCAACATGGTCCGGATTGAAGATTATCAAGAAGGATCCGTCCACACGGTCCGAGAGGGCGACTCCAGCTCCTCATCCGGCATCGCATCCAACGCATCTGTCCACACCGAGCTTCAGCGTCATGAAGATGAAGGCGTCAAATACGATCTGGATCTACCAGACCACGCCCCGGATTTCCCCCAATTTCCGTCTTTCCCGCCAAGACAAGGGGATTTGATCCATGTTGTTAGCAATGATGAGCCACCAGCAGTTGGCAAAATAGAACAAGAAAAGACTGCACGCGAAGCACGCAATATTGACCAGTTTAATCGCCGGCAAATCGAAGCTAAAGCAGACTAGGAGGCACGATGCATAAGGGTCCAACCACGTGACCTCAACAATGCTTTTGATAGGGTGGGGGACAAACAAGTCTTCAAGACTCCAAGCGCCAACGTAGCCGTCGCCATGGCGACAATGCAGTGGCTGCCCAACACTCCCGAGACCCAAGCAGTCCGTGATGACATACAAGCTTATCTGACGGCTGCTATGGCTCAGACCGCAGAGATGAATCAAGCCTGGGCTCCATCCGTTTCAGTTGAATCAAGCCACAGCCGCCAATACTCAAGTCACTCACAGCCGCTCAACCAACGTGGCTCACACAACAACGACCCGTTGGACAACCGTCAAGGCGGAAACGGTGGTCATGATGGTGGTCGGGACAAAAACCACCGCCAGGAGGATAACCGCCACGACGTTCGAGGTGACAACCGCCAAGATAACCACGACAATCGCCGTGATAACCACGGTCGCAGGGCTAATCCAGATGGCAATCGAGATCTCTGCGATGGCAATAACGATCTCCGCCATTACCTCGGTGGACGTGATCTACGTGCTCGCATCAACTAGAGAGCCAACAATCGTGCATCCCATGAAAGCTATCGCTGTATGGAGTATGACACCGCCCATGGCCCGCCAGGTCTGAAGCAGTTCACTCCACACCTTCGCCAAGTCATATGGCCCAAGAATTTCAAGCTCGAGAAACTTCAGAAGTACGATAGCAAGGAAACCCTTGAATTATGGGTCATGCTCTACGAAACTGCATGCCGATCAGCCATGGTTGACGAGCATGTCATGTCTAACTACTTCCCAGTCGCTGTTGGTCATGCAGGTCACCAATGGCTGGTTAGCTTGCCGATGAACTATTTTGACTCTTGGCAGGAGCTCAAGCAGGCCTTCATCGACAATTTCATCACTACTTGTGAACAACCTGGCAACAAGTATGATCTGCAACGGATCCGAGATCAGAAAGACGAACCACTGCGCAAGTACGTTCGGCGTTTCTCGGAGATGCACATCAAGGTCCCATCAATCTCCGACAATGAAGCAATCGAGGCTTTCGTCACCAGCCTCCACTTCCACGACGCCCTAAGAGACAAGCTCCTTCGGAAGAGACCTGAATCAGTCACAGCGCTCTTGGCCACATCTAAGAAATACACGGACGCCGACGACGCTAAAAAGATAATCATTGAAGAAGCAGCAAGGGTTCCACGCTCCGACCACCCTCCACACCGCGACGATTACCGCGGCAATTGTGGTCAGAACAACAATTTTGACCACCGCAATCGCCACAACGACTCCCGCGACCACCGTGACCAACGTAATCAGTGGTGCAACCGCCGTGACGATTACAGGAGCAAGCGTGCTCGGGAAGACGACGGCGAGGTCAATACCGTGAAAAAGGGTGGCGGATGTCGTAACTACGAGGACGACTACGCCAAAGCATTGAAGGGGCCCTACCAGCTCCATCCTAAGTCGAACCACACCATGGAGAATTGCTGCATCCTCAAGACTATCTACACACGTCAATAGGCTCCGGATATGTCCGACAAGCCTAACGATGTGGGGGAACAGCGCAACGAGGACAACGACGACGACGATGTAGACCCTCGTCATAAATACGTCAAGCCGACTGATCGCGTGCACACCATCATCAGCGGCAAGGTGTCCATTGAGACCAAACAAGAATGCAAACTGCTCGCCCGTGCTTGCTTGAACATGGCAAACATCGACAACCTTCTCACCGATCCGTGGCTTCCTCTGTGGTCTCATCGTGAAATCTACTTTAGCAGGAAGGACCAATGGGCCACCATACCTGAGCCAGGGCATTTTCCCCTGGTCCTCGATCCTTGTATCAACAAGGTTCAGTTCGACAGGGTACTGATCGACGGTGGCAGCTCCATTGATATACTATTCAAGAACAGCCTGCCCGCCCTGAAAATATCCAAGGCGGACCTAAAGCCATATGAGGCATAGTTCTAGGGCGTTCTCCCCGGAGAGAGCTCTACACCTCTCGGGTAGATCATGCTACCTATGCAATTCGGGACCCTGGACCACTTCCACACTGACTACGTCAACTTCGTGGTCGCTGACTTCGACGGCACCTACCATGCTATTCTTGGTCGACCGTCGCTCACCAAGTTCATGGCCATACCTCATTACAGGTATCTGGTGCTCAAGATGCCTACCGAGAAAGGAGTTTTAACCCTCAGGGGCAACGTATACGCAGCTTATACCTATGAGGACGATAGCTTCAAAATAGCAGAGGCCCACGACCTCTCTATTCGTATGGCCAAGACCATGCTCGACGCTAAGAAGACCTCAGCCGACCACCTGGAGATCCCAGAGCTTGAGGCTCCACGCAAGAACATCAGGTCCAAGGAGCACAAGACGATCCAGCTGGTCGATGGCGATCCCAGCAAAACGGCCCTCATTGGGGCCAACCTAGATCCCAAATAGGAAGACGCGCTCGTCAGGTTCTTGAGGAGCAACATAAAGGTGTTTGCATGGAAACCTTCCGACATGCCCGGTGTACCTCGGAACTTGATTGAGCACTCCTTAAATGTCAACAGCAAGGCCAAACCAATCAAGCAGAAGCTACGACAGTTCGCTCGCGACAAGAAGGAGGCGATTAGGATAGAAGTTACACGGCTTTTGGCAGCCGGATTTATCAAAGAAGTGTATCATCCGGAATGGTTAGCCAACCTAGTTCTTGTACGCAAAAAGAATAATGAATGGAGAATGTGCATTGATTACACTGATCTCAACAAACACTGCCCTAAGGACCCCTTCGGCTTACCTCGCATAGATGAGGTCATAGATTCAACCGTCGGTTGTGAGCTGCTCTCCTTTCTCGATTGTTACTCTAGTTATCACCAGATCGCTCTCAAAAAGGATGATCAGATCAAGACATCTTTCATCATGCCTTTCGGCGCCTACTGCTACACGACTATGTCGTTCGGGCTCAAAAACGTTGGAGCTACCTACCAACATGCTATACAGGCCTGCCTCAACGACGAGATAAGAGACGGCCTCGTCGAGGCTTATGTTGATGATGTAGTTGTCAAAACCAAGGAAGTACGTACCCTTGTTGACAATCTGGAACGCACCTTTGCAGCCCTCAATACGTTCCAATGGAAATTAAACCCAAAGAAGTGTATCATTGGCGTTCCTTCTGGCATACTGCTCGGCAATGTCGTCAGCTACGACGGCATACACCCTAACCTAGAGAAAGTCAAAGCTGTCTTAGACATGAAGCCCCCAAAAAAGGTGAAAGATGTCCAGAAGCTTACCAGATGTATGGCCGCTCTAAGCCGTTTTATATCAAGATTAGGAGAAAAAGGGCTACCGTTCTTCAAACAGCCCAAAGCATCCGAGAAGTTTGAGTGGTCGGAGGAAGCAGATGCTGCTTTCACGCAGCTAAAAGAATACCTCACATCACCCCCGGTGCTTACTGCTCCCAGAGAAGATGAAACTCTCCTACTTTACATTGCGGCGACCGATCGGGTGGTTTCCACTACAATGGTGGTCGAGCGTGACGAGCCGGGCCACGCCTACAAGGTACAGCGGCCAATTTATTTCATTAGTGAGGTACTCAACGAATCCAAGACTAGGTACCCACAGATTCAGAAACTGCTCTACGCCATACTGATAACATCCCGAAAGTTGAGACATTACTTCGATGGATATCGTGTGGTGGTCATGACCAAGTATCCTTTGGGGGACATCATTCGCAATAAGGATGCGAACGGACACATCGTCAAATGGGCAATGGAGCTATGCCCCTTTTCCTTGGAATTTGCAAGCCGTACTACAATCAAGTCTCAGGCACTCATTGATTTCATCGTTGAGTGGACAGACTTAAGCACGCCTGCCTCTCTAGGATCCGACGAATATTGGACGATGTACTTCGATGGTTCTCTCAACATTGACGGTGCGGGAGCAGGAGTTCTTTTCGTGTCACCATCCAAGGAGCAGCTCCGGTACGTCCTCAGGATTTATTTCCCAGCATCTAATAACGCCGCCGAGTATGAAGTGTGCCTGCATGGTTTACGCATTGTGGTTGAGCTTGGTGTTAAACGTCTCTATGTCTACAGAGACTCGGCTCTGGTCATCAACCAACTCAACAAGGACTAGGACACGACCAGTGAAAAGATGGACGCATACTGCAAATCGATAAGAAAGCTGGAAGGCAGGTTCTATGGCATCGAGTACATACATGTGGTCTAGGACAAGAACCAGGCAGTGGATGCGTTGTCAAAGTTAGGATCATCTCGAGCCAAAATCCCACATGGTGTATTCGTCCAAGACCTGCTCACGCCTTCCATTGAAAATGAAGATTCTACGGTCGACAAAACTCCAGATCAGCAATTAGTGGCAATGGTTCTAGCGCCGAGCACAACCGAGCCGCTTCCGACCACTCATGAGCCAAACTGGAGAACACCTTTCATCAAGTACTTAATAGATGGTAGCGGTTATATCGATCGAACAGAAAATGAGCGCCTGATGCGTCGCAGTAAGCAGTATCTGCTCGTCGATGGCAAGTTATGGCGCAAAAACACTAAGGAGGAAATCTTGATGAAGTGTATAACCTAGGAGGAAGGCGAGCATCTCCTGGACCAAATCCACTCTGGCTCCTGCGGCAACCACGCGGCCTCAAGAACACTGGTCGGTAAGGCTTTCCGAGCAGGGTTCTATTGGCCGTCAGCAGTAGCCGACGCAGAGAAGCTAGTCCGCCGCTGTGAGGGTTGTCAGTTCTTCTCCAAGAGAATCCATGTACCAGCACATGAGATCCAGATGATTCTAGCCTCTTGGCCCTTCGCATGATGGGGACTGGACATGATTGGGCCTTTCAAACCGGCTCCTAGGAAATTTACAAGCGTCTTTGTGCTAATTGATAAATTTTCTAAGTGGATAGAATACATGCCTCTGGTATAGGAATCCTCAGAGAAAGCTGTCATGTTCCTCGACTAGGTCATCCACCATTTTGGCGTGCCCAATAGCATCATTACTGATCTGGGTACTCAGTTCACCGGGAACGCTTTTTGGGACTTCTGCGATGAAAGGAGCATAGTTGTAAAATACGTCTCGGTGGCGCACCCCAGAGCTAATGGACAAGTCAAGCGGGCAAATGGCATGATCTTGGACGCATTGAAGAAGAGGATGTACAGAGAAAACGATAAAGCTCCCGGAAGATGGCTTAAGGAGTTACCAGTCGTGGTTTGGGGCCTCCGGACTCAGCCTAGTCGTAACACCGGCGTCTCACCATACTTTATGGTTTACGGCGCTGAGGCAGTCCTCCCACCAGATATAGCTTTCAGATCAGCATGGGTAGAGAACTTCGACGAGGGCAAGGTCAATGAAGTACAGGAGCTAGAAGTCAACAGCGCAGAGGAGAAAAGGCTTGATTCTTGTGTACACACGGCCAAATACCTTGCTGTTTTGCGCAGGTACTACAACAAGAACATTAAAGAGCGTTTCTTCATGGTCGGGGACTTAGTCCTGAAGTGGAAGACGAACTAGGCTGGTGTCCACAAACTCGCAACCCCATGGGAGGGACCCTTCATGATCAAGGAAGTCACACGTCCAACATCTTACAGGTTAGCTCACCTGGACGGCACGGACGTACCAAACTCGTGGCACATCGACAAGCTTAGACGTTTCTATGCTTAACTACTGAGATATGTACTCTACTTGTATTTTTGATTTACTTTAATAAAGCAATTATGATTTCTCCGACCACTCTAATGTGTCACTTCGAATTTTATGGTTATTCTGACTTAGCCAGTACAAGCCGACCACCACTCCTTCTACGGTTTTCGGAGCAGGTCCTATCTCCGGTTCCTCCCAACACATGCACGGGATCCGCTCTCTACGTTGTGGGTGATCGGCAGGTCCCCCCTGGTTTGACTTGTCCGTGTCCACGTGTGCACAGGTCATAGTACCTCACACTCCGACCACATGCCAACTAGGGCCGCACAAACTCTTCGGGATGATGTGTCGAGCAAAACAGTACAACTAAACAGAACGTTAACACATTCCCACTTAGTTACACCAACAAAGAATTCAAGCTTAAATACGTTTTGTATAAAGCAAACAAGCTTATAATGATATACAGTTATGTTATTACAAGCTTGCCTGAAGAGGCTCAAGTTTACAATAACACAACTATGTCCTCCTTCTACAGCTCTAAGCCTATTACATTGGCTGGTCGGGGCGCATGGCATTTACTGCTCGCTGCCTCTGATACCCTACTCGAGTCTCAGGGACTCTTGCACTAGTTGAGCTGAAGGGGATGGCCCCGCCGGTGCCTAGCTGGTCGAGACCGCAGGCTTCGTTGGTTGGCTTGCAGCTGATGGCATTTCCAGCTGGCTTATCAATGGCATACCCTGTACAGGTGCTGTCCCACCTCCACATAGGTTAATATCGCCAATTATCTTTGACGACAAGTCCAGCTAGGCCCTCCGAAGCTCTTCTGCCTTGTCTGGGTCTATCTCATTTGGGTACCCAGCCTCCAGGCGTTTAAGATCGATCAGGGGGTAGTGAGCACGCACCATGCTTAGCACATGGGCACCTGTGTACTCACCCGCCTCCTTCACGAACTCTTAGAACCATCCCCATGCTTGTTTGCATCTCTCGACCAGTCCGAGCTAGGGCGTCCTTAGCTCTTCCTCTGTGAGCGCCAGGTCAATAAGATTGAGGACGAGCACAATGTCAGTTGCCATTTCTTGGCACCGCTTGTTCCATGTGTCCCACTCCTCGGTGGCCTTGAGGCATCATGCTCTCCAGTCGTCGCGCTCTTTGATCACGGCCTCTAGGTGCCTCTTAGCATTGACTTTCAAAACTAAACATAGTACAAGACATCAAACGTGATGACACAACAAGGCAAGGTGGGTGATAGAATGAGAAGGGTGATCTAGAATACTTACTTTTCAGGTCATCCTTCATTCTGGTGGTGTGGTCTTGGAGTTCAGACTGGCTGCGTGCCAATTTCTCGTTGTCCTCCTTCAGGCGACCACATTCTGCGGTCACATGGCTATTTTCCCCTTGGAGGCGGGTCACTTCAGCTTCTAAACCTGCATTACAGCTGTTACTGCCAAGAACACAATAACACAAGTCCTGCACTTGCTATGATACGGTGAAAAACTTACTTGTTTTCTCCCACTCTTTGTTATTGAGCTGGCTGACCAGGTTTTGGTTCTATGCTTCTCGGTCTGTCCTCTCCTGGTCGGCAGCTTCAAGTTGGCGCCGTAAGCGTTCCACTTCAGCCGTCAGCTCCTTATTGGTCGCCATGATCCCTTCAATCTGGTCAAAGCACCTTTTTCGGTATTTTGCAGTTTTCATCAAGTCCTGCATACAGACAAGCTACGTCAGACAGTTTGACTACACAATAGGGTCAAGGACTCAAGCCAAATATACCTGGACTTCTATCACCAGACGCTTGGCCGCCCATTCGACTCTTAAGGTCTCTTCGACCTCTGGGATTTCTTCGTGCATGACCCATTCGTCGTTCCGATAGCACGACACATATACATGTTGTCGCCTATCTTGGGGATGGCCCAGGACCTCTTCCACTTCTTCCTCTTCAGCCTCCTGTTCGGGAGGCAGCGCTGGTCTGGAGTTTGTAGACTCCACGACCACCAGGGCTTTTCCACGAGCCATCGCGTCAGTAAGAACATTCTGGGCCACTTCTGGCTGCTGCTCCTCGGCTAGATCTGGCTCCCTTGGCGCCATGGTATCCACCTCAGCAGGGTTCGTGCTCAGAGCACTTCTACTCTGCTCGGCTGTCTTCTCAACCAGCCGCTTGGGGACTGGCATCTGGTCAACCGCCTGCTGAGGTCCAGGCGGAGTTCCTACTATAGGCCCCTCCACGGCTGGCTGCTGGGCAGCTTGTCCCGCCGTTGCTGGTGAAGTTGTGCCACACCCGGCTAGCTGGTCGGGGCTCTCGGTGGATGCCGATCTAATGCATCAGAGACAAGTTCAGACGATAATAGTATCCAATGCAAATTGCAAGCTTACATAAAAAATATAGATACTTACAGCTTCGATTTGCGGAATGATGTGGCGAAGGAACGTCTCCTCGACCGCCCCTTCTCCGCTTGCTCGGCAGTTTCCACCGGGACTCTTTCCACCTCTGGTAGAGGCGTCGGGGTATGATGCTTGATGTTTCCCTCATTTATCCTCTGTGTTGTAGTGGTCGATGATGTGACCACTATTGGCACAGAGGAGCCACCCTGCTCCGTCGACCCCATTTGCCTTCTCCTCTTTCAAGGGACGAGCCGGAAGATGTCCGCATCCTTTGCTTCGTCGTCCGACAGGGGGAAGATGGCTTGGCGTCATTTGCTGGCAACCGGATGCTTGCCAGCGGCTCTAGTCGATGCGTCGTCCACAGTCTCGAGTACCGCCCAATGGACATCGTCGATCCTGGCGTTGGTCTGGGCGGCTGGGCCGGTAGCTTGCGGCCATTCTACATCGGGGGGAGGCGACACGAACACTGCTGCCCAGTCATGACCATTAAACTGAGACACAAAACAGGGACAAACAGTTATTTTCTTGCTATAACATGACTCTACAGTTAAAAGGAGGCATCATTTACCTTTGGGGGAGGTCGAGCCAGCTTGAAGGCGTGCTCGATGGCGTTCAGCCCGACATAATTGGGATCGGCCAGGTTGAACAGCTCTCCAATCCTAGCTTTGATTTCCATCTTGTCGAGCAGCTCCTTCCTAGTCCTCGTTGGATTAGCGCCTCCTTGGTACTCGAAGCCTAGAGGAATCCTCTTTTGGCAAGGCTGGATTCTTCGGCTGATGAAGTTGCCGACCACACTTGGGCCATCAAGCCTTCCCCACGGGATCATCCCGAGCAGTTCGGCGATCTACTCTAGGTTCTCGAGCTTCTCCGACCAGCTATTCTTCTTCTCTAGAATCAGCCCCACGTCGCACAGGGTGATGGTGTTTGGCTCTTCACGAATGTGTTTGTCTACTCGACCCCTGTGCTTTGAATGATTGTAAGGATTATTAATGTGCTCGGGGACTGCCCCGACCACTGCTTGAATAATGGTTTTCCTTGGCTATATGTGATTTATACTCACATACAGTTAAGAGACATTTCTTTAGACCTTGCTACAAGGCTCATACTTCGCCTTCCAGCAAGCTCGGGGACTACGTCGGTACGATGCACCTGCCGGTGCATCTTGTTTTGCCTGTACGGCAATTTGGTTTTCAACTAAACTAGGAATTCTTTTTAGACCCTGACACCACGTGCCTACGTCACCTACTACCAGGCTCGGGGACTAAGTGGGCACACTTCACCTTGCGGTGAATGTGTTTGTTTTTTGACCCCTACGCTTCTGATGTTCAAGGACGCTATGCTTCAAGACCACTTACATTTCTTTTCAGAAATACAAGTGGGCACACTTCTCAGGACAAGAAATCTTTTTCTTTTTTCTTAAGAGCACCATACATTCTTCGGACAACCTACTTCTCCGGTGATGATGGTGGTCGGAGGCATCAAGGGCTCAAGCCTCACTTGTCGGAGAAGGTTAAAATGGCGTGTCGCAGCATAATACATGATGCTCGGGGACTAGCTGTGGGGGTATTAACCCCTATACCCTTACGGCTAAGCTTGGGCTGACCCGGATCGATGGGTTCGGTCCACCCGAAAGATGACATGCGGCCCAGTTAACCTGATCGGAGTCCCGCACAAGGAATCAAGACGGATTTGGTGACCAAGCAGGATCCTGGTCGGTTAGAATAGGAATCCTTATCCGGCCACATATGGCAATTGTAACTGACTAGGATTAGTTTCCAGATCTGTAACCCTGCCCCCCAGACTATATAAGGCGGGCAGGGGACCCCTCTAAAAATCATCTCTCATTGACATACAGCAACACAAATCAGACGCAGGACATAGGTATTACGCCTTCTCGATGGCCGAACCTGGATAAAACCTCATGTCTGTCTTGCGTCACCAGTCTTGTTTGGGGCTTGCACATCTGTCTGCCGATAATCTACTACCTTGGGCATACCCCTAGGTAGACTGCCGACCATATTTCATCGACAAACGGCGGAAATTATTACCTAAGAAACATGTCAGGAAGACTATAGCCTCCATCTTCAGCTAGAGAAAGGCTGCTGCTGCTATGAGAAAGATTAGAGAGTGCAAAACACACACCTCAATGTGTGAAGCAAAGAAAAGGAAGAACACGAAATCTGTCCAGATTTTGTGGCACAAAACCGGTTATCTTCAAGCCGGCGATTAGTGACTCAAACGAAGTTGGATTGACCCCAAACTTGGTGATCTCATTCCTTGCTTAGGACCCTTCAATGTCTTAAGTTGGTTTGAGTATTGGTTGAGTAAAACATCGGATTTGAGAGATATCTTGTCGGCTCGGTTTGCTGCCATTTCAGAATAGAGCAGTTTTGGTAGATGAATTGTTTGGATGGTCAAACGGTGTCCGGTTGAGTTGAATTTTGGTGAGTAGTTAGAAGACCCATGGATCTACATGGCCACCAAAATTTGTGCATATTGGAGCAGTAGTTTGTGAGATATGAATAGAAAACAAAAGGGTACAGAATCTACAATTTCACTATGACTGCGATCATCCTTTGCATTAGACGGTTGTGTTTGTAATTCATGCCAAGAAATTACAACTTGTAGGTGTATTGCTGTTAGACAACCCTCCATATCCTTGAGAAGATTAATTGCACCCCTATGTGCCTTGCTTTTGCCCTCTTAGATCAGCAATGTGTGAGCAATCAAGGTGTTCTAGAAGTCAAATTGTGCCTTGCAATTCGAAAGTAATTGGAAAGGTGTCAAACCATAGATTTTTGGATTATGGTTTTTGAGATATTGATTGGCCTAAGAATGGAAGCCTCGACGTCAAATATAGTTTAAGAAAGCTGGTTTTGCTACGATGCAAGTCAACCCAACTTGTTGTGCAACTGCACCACGAAGGCAAATTATACTTAACCTGCTTGGTAGTGAACTAGTCCCTAGTTTTGTGATTGCTTGCAACTTGTGTTGTCCTCCAAGCCTCACTAACATCCTTGTGCGTCAATGGTTCTCCAATGCTGACATGCCTTTGGTACCTTATATGTGTTTTTACCCAAGAGGTTGCATCAGATTCAACCCAGATCACTGTTGCAACTTAGATCCAAAGGCTCCCTAAGGAATGATTATCGAGAACGTTGAGCCAACAGAGTTAGCTATTACGTTTACCACTCACTCAACAGACTCAGATAATATAGTGTTGTTATCAGAGAAAGAGCACTGCACACATGGAACATTATGTAGCTTTCCATCAGTTGACATCTGAGTGATTGCACCGCTACAACTAGTTTGGATATTGGTTAACTAGCTTCTCATACCCTCAAAGGGTACCCCATCTATGATCACATCCTTTACGAGAAGTTGTGCTCAAGCCACTTTAGTAGAGAACTGCTTTTCAAACCTTGGGAGCAAATATAGCACTGTTGCAAGGAATATCCATCAACTGACTGCGATCTAGTGCAAAGTCCATAAGTTCTAAGCTATATCCACTAGGGAAGTAAATGTTACAAGTATTTAGTCTACGTTTGAATCACTCTTCGTACATCGAGGACGAAGTACGTAGGACAGTGCTATCTTAGATTCCTTCCAATGTAACAATGCTTTATGGACGCCAACGAAGGAAATTCTTCAGACAACAACTCACGACGAAGAGCAAGTATCAGAAAGTGTCGTGACCAAATTAGCCTCTCTGATACTCCGAAGTTAAGTAGCCTAATGCTATCACTGATGTTGGAAACTGGATGACATGTTTCTCTTCCCTTAAAAGTCTTTCGCACCAAATCTCAGGACGCGATTCCTTTAAGGGGGGCTATAACACCCCAGGTGTTTGTCACTAGTTAAGCAGTGGGTTTGAGCTCAACCATGACATGTTAAGTGGTGACAGATCAAATCTACAAAAATGAGCCACCACTTAAACTTGGACCATGCACCATTGCTTACATGTTGCCTTTCCAAAAAGTATGCTTGAGTAATGTTGGATGTGCTTCTTTCATGTTCCTCATATCAATTTCCACCCACATGGATGATTGGAAAAGTTTCATGAAGTTTGGAATCAAGAAGTCACATGAAATGACAAGTTATGTTCTCGCCTGAATTGCTTTATTAGGTGAATGAGAACATGCGATGACAAACAAACATTGCAACCTTGATCAAACAACTCTACTTATACTCATGAATAAAAGTTATGAAGGGTTCATGTTGAGCAAGTGGCCAGAAAATGCTCAAATAGATCAAAAAGTGTAATTTAAGCTTTATCGTGACGCTACTTTGACTTGGTTTGAACTATGCCTTACAGTGCTTGCATGGAGTTGCACCTTAAATAAAAGTTGAAGTTTGAGTGGAGTAGAACAAACTTTGTTTTTGGACCAAGAGCCAGATCAACTTGGAACTAAGTCAAACCGGGGCTCAAACTTGGAATCTACTGCTGTTTTCAGAGTCCAAAAATATTCTAAGTCTGAGTTAACTGAAACCTGAATTTTCAGTTTCGTGTACCCCACTTTAGATCCTTCTATCTCTCTAACCAAGCCTAATTAGACTTTGAAGCTTTAATAAAAGTTGGAGCTGGTATGTAGATCTACAACTTTTATTAATAAAGCTTTTGCTAACTCGTCGTGGTTTAAGAGTTACAGAGGCACGAAATATGGGTTTTAGTGGTATGTTTGAGGTAGAATTGGAAATTTGAAATAGATGAACAGTGCCGACACCATGCACAGAGCTGCAGGCCGCGTGTTGCACTCGCTCGCCTCGCTGCTTGCATGGCCGCCAGCTCGCCTCCTTGCCTGCTCTAGTAAAGGACTGGCACACTCTTCTCCACTCTCTGTCTCTCATTTCCCCTTCCCTCTCCTGCTCTCTCCAAGCCGACACAGCCACTGCTGCTGCCACGAACGACGCTGCTACTTGAGCTCCATCACCGCCGGCCACTCTCTCACAGTCATCCAGATAAGGCCGGTGCTGGCTCCGTCGTCGCCTCCCCCCTTGTCCTGCACCGCTTTGCCAACCGCGCCGCTGCCCTCGCCATGTCGCTGCTGCATGTGCTGTCCTGCAGCCATGGCTACCCGTGGGAGCTTCGTGGCCATGCCGCCGGTGGCCAGCTCGGGCCGACATAGTGCCAGCCATGGGTGCGGCCTGCCCCGGCGCCCTTCCTCTGCGATCGCCGGCCACCCTGGCTGCCTAAACCGATTGGTCCCGACGACCTTCCCCGTTGGAATCACGTCAAGGACCGCGCGCAACAATTCAACATAAGGGAAGGGTCTAATGTGAACCATAGACTCATGTGAATAGTGCACATAAGGTCTGGTTCGCTAGGATCTATATTAGTAAGAAGTATAGGGTCCCCGATGCAAGATCTACACCCTTTTCTCTTGTTTTTACAGATTTGAATGATTAACTTTGAAAACTCATAGTAATTAGTAGAAAAATCGTAAAATAGTAAATGAGGACTTTTTGGAATCCTTGTGAAATTGTCTATGCAGTAGATCTATAATATAACATCTTTTAGTTTAAATATTGTGCTGTAAAAATAGATTTAGGCAGTTAGGTTCTTAATACTAGTCATGTCTTGTCTTTTTCATAACTGCAGTTATTTTACTCAAATAAATGTGAAATTTTTATGGAGTGTTACTCATGTGATTAGTGATGTCTGGTAAAAAATTTAGGAGTTTAGTCTTGATGGTTTAAGATTTATAAAAATAACAAATTACCTGTATTGCTTTGATCCTATGCTGAATAGTCCTGCATGTTTGAATTAATTGACTTAGTTAAGTTATGAATCATGACTTTATGATAATACATGAGTTGGATTAATTTTATTATGCTTTTCAAAAATATAAATATCCTAATTTTTGGTTAAGTATATCTTGAGTTATACTTGCTTAAATCTCTATGGCTGTTTCTGCCCAAACGCAGATAGGGTTTCCTTGTTGGTATTGTGGGGCCTTCTTAATAGTAGAATTAGCTTGAGGTGTTTACAACAAAGTTGTTTAAAATTTGCTAATATTTCTAAAAAGTCTAGAACCACATTTATTGGACATGTATAACTTCAGTTATAGCGGTTTAAAGTGGCATGTTAGTTTCTGTCTATGTTTTGGACAGAGATGCAATTATTGGATTAATTAACCCTTCTAACTGTAGAATCATCTTAATATAAGAATAATAAAGTTGTAGGTAACTTCCTAAGATTTTCAAAAAGTTATGGTTCATGTTTGTTGGAGGTCTAGAACTCTAGTTATGCTTCTCTGAAGTTCCTATCAGCTTTCTGTACCACTGCTGTTGGGCTGCATTTGCAGTTTTGATTGTGCAATTATTTTTGGGGTGTAAATGATGTTTGCTATGGTTGTAGTGAATACAAAAGTTGTAGAAAATTTCATGATCTTGCTTGTGTTCAAATTGTAAGGCCATAGGCCTGATAGTGTAGGAGTTACATGACTTTTAAGTCTTCTATCAGGTTTTGATTGTATTCTGAGCAGATCTGAAAGATGCTAGTGTTTGATCTAGTTAGGGTTTGAATAAGCTTTTGGTGATAATAACAAAGTTGTATATAATTCATGTATCTAGCTTCTGTTAAAATGTGGTGGTATGTGGCCTTGTGGTTTGTGAGTTATGCCTATTTCAAGTTGGGTTTTAGAAATGGCTGCTCTCTGTCAATTGTGGACCGGTTTCTGTAAATGGGTATATTTGACTTTGTTAACTTGAGAATCATGCTAAGATGATTAAAGATGAATTGTATAAAATTTCATAATCTTTCCATAATGTCTTGTTGCATAGCTATTGGATTTGTATAACTCTAGTTATGATCCAAACATGAAGCTGTTGTTTCCAGTCCAGAAATAGACATATGCTAGTTGTGGTTGTTTACTCCATGTGTTGCTAAGTGTGGCTTATGCCCTTGTTGATGGTCAAGTTATGATACTTGTGACCTTGTTAAACTTATGTCATGCTTCATGTGCTTGCTCTCTATAGTTAGTTGTGTGATGTTAGTTAAATAGCTATTGGTGTCTATGTCTTGCATAATCTTGTGTTGTCTTGAAGGCTTATGTGATGCATCTTGTGTTACCATTCATCACATGTGTACACATGCATCTTGCATCTCATTTAGGTATGCTAGATGAACCACGTGAAGGATGTGATGTGGAGCCGAACTTGAAGATTGGGTTTGGTGGATCTATCCCGAAGATGGAAGGACTAAGCAAGTGCTAAGACCGAAGATGTCACCAAGACGGTGCAAGCTGACTGAACTGACTTGTGTCGGATCTCAGGCAAGCCCCAAAGCATTCTAAGACTCCCATGTTTTTACAAATATCTTGAGTATCTTTTATTGTTGATGATGCATTAAGTATAGGAATTGGTTGGAACCAATTATTGCATTATATCCTTACCTTGTCCAGATAAAATCCTATGAATCCTAATTAAGTGTAGGATCGAATGATGCTTAGCTATGCTTAGACTGGTAGAAGTCAGGTGATTTCCTATCACCTACGAGATGTAGGATGAGCTCTGGTCATGGTTGGCTATAATTGCGATCATGAAAAAGAACCATGTGTTAATAATGAATGGAGACCGGACGGGATGACGGTAGTACAGTAACAAGGCATGGAGGTCTTAGGTGTGAATCTATCCCCATCTATGTCGTTTAAGGACCGATACGCTGTACGTCCACATGTCATGTTGAACGTAGCCTAACACTTAGCTGGCCGGATAAGTCGTTCTGACCACGAAGCCTAGTAGCTCAACTCAGGCCAAGAACGCGAGCAATGGCGTGCATTCTGGAGGTAGTCAGGATGTGCGGAGAGCTATTGGCATAAGTCTAAGGCGGGTTAGAGTCCTGAACAATCTTGGCAGAGTGGTTCTCTGAGAATGCCGATCTATTCAGACTCACGACTCTTGAATTGTGCCAAAGGTGACTTGTTTGCTACCCTGACGGGGGAAGCAGGGTTTGTGTTAGGAATACCGCTCCAACTGGATAGGAATCGATTCGAATCGCCATCTCTCTCGGATAGTGAGAACTTGACTGAGCAGCGGCAACGTAGATTCACTAAATTTAAAGATATGGTTAAATGATGATGATAATGACAATGAGCCATGAAATACCTGATATGGTTATTATTGTTTGCAACTTAATCAAGTGATTGATTAGTACAGGTGCTAATATAGATGGTAGGTAATGGCTAAAAGTCACTGCTAGTACATGTGAATAATGCTAATGGTTACTCAAGCTTTTATGCAAAAAGGTTGTCCAACCAGATCCACTAAATTAAGCTATGCATGGTCCTTGGTGTCATTTGTTTTGGTTTTCGACGAATAAGTCTGGCTGAGTACATTCGAGTACTCAGGGTTTATCCCACCATGTTGCAGGTGGAGTTCTCAGCCTGTTGAAGATGGTGGATAACCACCGGTGGGCTCAGTGATTCTATAGTTACTTCTCATCTATATGCTTTTGTTGGATGATGTCACTTATGCTAGCAATGTATTTGGAACATATATTAATGTAATCTTTTGAAAGCTATGTTGTTTTCACTAATCGGTTTTGAAACCCAAACTTGTACTATTATTTGTGAACCTATTTGTAATATTATTTCTGCTGCAACCTTGTTATGTGATGTGTATTTGCTTAATCACGCGATCTTGGTTGTGATGTTGATTTACCGAGGTCTTTCAGGACACTCGGCGAACTACCGGGTATATATGAGTGAAAGTGTGTGTGTGTCAACGTGTTAGCGGGGACAGCTGTACTTGATCTTGTATAAATTGGGCGGTTCTATCATAGCTTCAATGCCACACTCAGAGATGATAAACCCAAGCAGCATGCCCCTCAGGACCTCGAAGTCATATTTTTTAGGGTTGAGGTTGATGTTGTTTGCTCGTAGTTTTGCGAAGGTCTGCTCTAGGTCATCTATGAGTTGGTTGGTCCATTTGGACTTGACCACGATGTCATCTACATAGGCCTCAATGGTTTGCTAGATGAGGTCTTCGAAACACTTAAGCATACATCATTGGTATGTAGCTCCCATGTTTTTCATACCGAAAGCCATCGTGACATAGCAGAATGACCCGAACAGGGTGATGAAAGAAGTTGTGAGCTAGTCGGACTCTTTCATGGCAAGCTGATGGTACCCAGACTACGCATCAAGGAAGCAGAGGGTTTCGCACCCCGAGGTTGAGTCGACTACTTGATCTATACATGGCAAAGGAAATGGATCCTTTGAACATGCCTTATTGAAACTCTTGTAGTCAACACACATTCTCCATTTCCCATTCTTTTTCCATACAAGGATGGGATTGGCTAACCACTCGAGATGATACACTTCCTTGATGAATCCAACCACCAAAAGCTTTGTGATCTCTTCACCATTGGCCCTGCGCTTCTCCTCTCTGAAGCGGTGTAGGCGCTACTTTACCATCTTGGAGCCTAGCCTAATCTTCAAGGTGTGCTCGGTGACTTCCCTCAGGATGGCTGGCATGTTTGAGGGTTTCCACGCGAAGATATCTCTATTGGCGCAGAGGAAGTCGACGAGCGCGCTTTCCTATTTGGAGGAAAGCATGGTGCTGATGCGCACCACTTTGCCCTCAGAGCTACTGGGGTCTATGAGGACCTCCTTGATGCACTCCACAGGCTCAAAGGATCTGGCCGACTGCTTTGAGTCGGGTGCCTCCTCGGTAGTCCCTTCCTTGATGACCACGGGCTCCTCAAAGGCGATGATTGCCGAGGCATGCTCGCAGCACTCAACCTCGCACTCGTAAGCGTGCTGGAAGGAGGTGCCAACAGTGATGACCCCACGTGGGCCCGACATCTTGAGCTTTAGGTAGGTGTAGTTGGGGACGGCCATGAACTTCACGTAGCATGGTTGTCCTAGGATGGTGTGGTAGGTCCCATGGAATCCAACAACCTCGAAGGTGAGGGTCTTCATCCTGTAGTTGGTTAGATCCTCAAAGGAGACAGGCAGGTCAATCTGTCTAAGCGGTACAACTTGCTTCCCTAGCACAATGCCATGGAAAGGTGCCCCTGTCAGTCAGATGCATGACTAGTTGATGCCCATGGCATCAAGTGTCTCAGTGTACATGATGTTAAGGCCATTGCCTCCATCCATCAGCACCTTGGGGGAGGTGCTTCATACCGATGATCGAGTTGACCATGAGCGGATACCTCCCTAGCTACGGGATGCTATTCGGGTGGTCGGATCGGTCAAAGGTGATGGCGAACTCTGACCACCGAAGGAAAGATAGCGTGGCTGGCTCAGTCGGGTAGACCTCATGGCATGCAATCTTTTGGCGGCACTTAGAGTCATAGGCCGCCATTCAACCAAAGATCATGAGGCAGCCATCTAGGGTTGGAAAGCTGCCATCCTTCCCCTTGGCGTCGTCTATCGCCGGCTCAGGCTTCTTTCTCTGGTTCTGCTTGTCGGAGCCACCAGATAGCAACCACTTCATGAGGGCATAGTCCTTGTATAGATGCTTGATAGGGAAGGCATGGTTCAGGCACGGCCCCTCGAGCAGCTTCTCAAAGTGCTCGGGAGCATTCTCGATGGGCGCCTAGCCACCTTTCTACTCAGCAGCGGCCATGAGTGAGCCCACGTGCTGCTTCTTGTTCTTCTTCTTGTTTGGATGGTTAGAGGGGCCCTTGCCGGCATCCTCGTCCTGCCTCGCTTTGCCTTTGGAGCGATCAAAAATCGCTCCGACCACCTCCTCGCTTGAGGCATGGCTGGTTGTGATGTCGAGGAGCTCCTTGGTGGTCCAAGGGCCCTTACATCCTAGCTTATGGACCAGGGACTCGTAGGTGGTCCTAGACAAGAAGGCTCTGATGATTTCGGCATAGGTGACATTAGGCAACTCATTGCATTGCCTAGAGAAGCATTGGATGTACTCATGAAGAGTCTCTCCGAACTTCTATCAGCAATTTTTTAGATCCTAGGGGTTCCCAGGGCGCATGTAGGTGCCCTAGAAGTTTCCCACAAATATCTCCTTCAAGTCTGCCCAACTTTGAATCTGGTTGGGCGAAAGGTGCTCTAGCCATGTTCACGCTGAATTGGCTAGGAACAAGGGGAGGTTGTGGATAATGAAGTAATCACTGTCTGCACCACCGGCTTGACAAGCAAGCCAGTAGTCCTCGAGCCACAAGCTATGGTTCATCTCCCTAGAGTACTTTGGGACATTGGTCAATGGTCGATACCATAGCGGGAAAGCCGTGTTGAGGATGTGCCAGCCGAAAGCCTGGAGCCCTAGTAGGTTGGGGCTCAAGCTCCGGTCTTGGCCACTATTGTAGCATCAACCATGATGAGGATGGTAGCCATGGCTGGCCTCCTCTCTCGTGTCACCTAGTCCACGCCTGCGGGCATCTAGGGTGTTGCGTGTGTCACGGTTGGGGCCGAGACACTCATGCATCAGGACCATGGCAAGTCCCCCGACGTCATGTGGCACTTGGTGGACAGATACGTCTTGGCCATGTTGTCTCGAAGACACGCAATGATTGGCATCAAGCTCATGTCGTCGAGACAGCAATCTTTCTAACTGTTGCACCGCTGTGCGCTCAAGTAGCATGCAGATCTCATAGTGGGCCTGACGGTCTTTGGGTGTCGTGGGTTTCAGGAGCCTTCAGAGTAGGGCTACCATGAGCAAAGTGCAGGAGGCCTCCGTCATCCTCAACGATCCTCTAGTTCATGTCACAGGCGATGGCACATGCACAGCCACCATCCCTGTGATGCTCGATCTCACGTTTGAGCTTCGTGTGCTCCAGCTCCAGCTAGAGTCACACATCCTCAAGCTCCAAATGCCGTGCCCTTAGATGTTCCACCTGCATGCGGGGAAGGGCCCCTACATCTTCTTCGACTTCATAGCCAAAGTCGTTCGGTGGTGTAGCCCCTCCCTCATGGACATTTTCGATGCGTCCCTTGGCGGTACCTGCCATAAAACATTCTCACAAGGGGTGATGGCTCCCCCTATTAGAGTCAGAGTCAGAGATTGACTCTGAATCTCCCACGAGAAGATCGTGTAAAGACTCCATAATGTAATTGACCATTCCCATGAATTTGTCATCCATGGGAGGCAGGTACATGAGCTATACCATGAGGTGACCAATGGTCCTTGTGGCATTGCATAGACTGAGCAGGAACGCTATCAGGGTGTCCTAGGTGAGATATTCTAGGGAGAGTGGCTCCCCTCCGGCAAGCAATGTCATGATGTTAGCGAAGGAGAAGGTGAGTCAGCGCACATCCTCCTACGATGGTCGGGGTCCTAGGAAGGCAGTCGAGCTAGTGCTCTAGCGTCCCATAGTCGAAGCTAAGGAGCTAGTCGCTCTCGGGGACATAGGCCTCCCGTGTGCGTAGCTGTAGCTTCTCGAGGGCTTCGATGGTTGCATCGAGGCTGGTAGAGCGAAGAAGTTGGACAGGCACAGGAGCCCACGCTAGCTCTCCCTCCACGGTGATGATGAAGTCTAGGCTCCCAAAGCGCACGTGCACACCTAGGACCTAGCTAACGCTGTGGCTAGCCATCTGTGGCCTGTTGTGGATGACGAGATGCGCAAAAGGCCCCTACCTGGCGTGCCAACTGTCCGTGTTTCAAATCACCGGCTAGTAAATTTCTAGTTTACGCGTCTAACCCGAATGGCTGTGCTCAGAGGACAAAAGGATTTTATACTAGTTCAGGTGGAACGTCCCTACGTCTAGTCTGCTACTGCTCATATTACCAGCACTTGGTTTATAGTTGGGGTCACAAACAGGCGAGAGAGGGAGAAGGTCCCAAGTCTCTGGTGAAAAGAGTGAGTCTGGTTGAGCTCTCTCTCTACTATCGAGGGCCTAAGCCTTCAGCCGCTCAAACATGTTAGATGTGTGGGAATGCCCTTCCCCCCACTATGGGGCACCCTACTTCCCCTTTTATAGATGAAGGAGAAGATGCATGTTACATCAGAGAGAGAGAGACAAGGAGAGGAAGGCTTCTAGGATTGTGATGTCTTCCATCTCCTTTACGCGGGTCCCACCTTCCCTACAGATGACGACGGGATGGCTCCATGTCGTGACCCTATTCATCACTGGTGCCATATGCGGGCATCGTTAGTTGGTCGTGGCACTCCATTCTATCCTAGCGGATGGTATGGCTAGCTAAAGCCTCCGTTGGAGGCCGTACGGGAAGTAGGTAGCACAGCGCCGGCACGCCCGATGTTGTTAGCAACATGCATCCTCAGACATGGCCCATCATGGCTGTGGGTCACGTTAAGACATGCCTACTCCCCTTCTAGCATTAGAAGTTCGACCCTGGACTCGTACTTTTAGCCCCGTAGTGATTGGGGCAGTATGTACCTCCATCGGGCAAGGCAGAGCCCCCGCCCTTGGGGTCAGGTTCGGCGAAGCCCACGATCTCTGGGTCAAGCGAGGCGAAGCCTATGCCCTCAGGGTTGGGTGAGGTGGACCCTTTGCCCGAGGGGTCAAGCAAGATGAAGCCCGTGCCCTCAGGGTCGGGCGAGGCAGAGCCCGCGCTCTTGGAATCGGGCGAGGCAGAGTCTACTCCCTCAGGGTCAGACATGAGGGGGCTCTCACCCTCGGGGTCAGGCGAGACGGTGCTCATGCCCTTGGGGTCAGGTGACCCAGATCCCGTGTCCTTAAGGTTGGGAAAGACGAAGCCCGTGCCCTTAGGGCTGGGCAAGACCAAGATACGCTCTTGACCATCCGAGGGAGTTAGCGTTCACGACCATTAGCTTCCTTCTTCTAGGTATCCCTAGTACTGATACCTGACACCATGGCATGACATGTGGGCTAATAAAAATCTAACACGTGGAAGGAAGCTGTTAAGCCACGTGGCCAAATAAAAGAACAAAACATGGATGGACAGCACCGTGACATGTGGTTGAATATGAAACGACCACGTGGACCAATAAAAATATGACACATGGTCCAATGAAGAAATAACACGTGACCCAACTGCAACACGACATGTGTGCCAATAGAAAATAGACATGTGACTCTCATTATGTTTTACCTTGGTAGGCTTTGCCATGAGGTAAGTCGATGGAGTGTCGAAGATAGAGGGCTTGTTGTTGATGGCGATGCTTGTTAGTACCTTCTTGATGGATTTATTGTCATCATCACTAGAGCCATCATCTTCATCATCGGAGGTGCCATCACTATCCCAAGTGACTACATAGCCACTTCCCTTCTTCTTCTTCTTGAAGGTCATCTTCTTTTCCTTCTTCTCTTTCTTTTCCTTCTTTTGCTTCTTCTTCTCATCCTCATCATTATCACTATTGTAGGGACAACATGCTACAACATGATCTAGGCTCTTGCACTTGTAGCATCTCCTCATATACTCCTTGTTGTGATCTCTTCTCTTTCTTGCACCATAGCCCTTCTTCTTCATGAATTTGCCCATCTTGGGCACAAGGAGAGACATAGCTTCATCATCAATGTCACTAGCATCTTCATCATCACTTGATTCTTGTTTCTTGTAACACCACAGGTGTTTGCCACTAGTTAAGCAATGGGTTTGAGCTCAAATATGACATGTTAAGTAGTGATGAAGGTGTCAAGATCAAATCTACAAGAGTGAGCTCCAACTTAAAGTTGGGCAACACACCTTTGCTTGCATATTGGCCCTTTTCAGATATATACCTAAGTAATGTTGAAGGTGCTTCTTTCATGTGCCTCACATCAATTTCCACCCACATGGATGATTGGAAAAGTTTCATGAAGTTTGGAATCAAGAAGTCATGTGAAATGACAAGTTATGTCCTTGCATGAATTGCTTTATTAGGTGAATGAGAACATGTGATGACAAACAAACATTGCAACCTTGCTCAAAAACTCTACTTACACTCATGAACAAAAGTTATGAAGGGTTCATGTTGAGCAAGTGGCCAGAAAATGCTCCAATAGATCAAAAAGGGTAATTTAAGCTTTATCGTGATGCTACTTTGACTTGATTTGAACTGTGGCTTAGAGGGTTTGCATGGCAGTGGAACCTAAACAAAAGTTGAAGCTTGAGTGGAGTAGAACAAACTTTGTTTTTGGACCAAGAGTTAGATCAGCTTGGAAGCAAGTAAAACCGAGCCCTCAATTTGGAATCCATGGCTGTTCTGGGAGCTCAAAATTTTGCCCAAGTCTGAAAAACTGAAGATCAGTTTTCTAGTTTCGTGTGACCATATTTGATGCCTTGTAGTTTGCTAACCAGCTCGAATCTGACCATGACTCTTTAAGTAATGTTGGAGATCTCGCGTAGCTCTACAACATTTGTTACTATCATCTGTGCCAAAACTAAACATATTTGTAGTTAAGAAGGGACAAATATTGAGTGTCAGCTTGTATTTTTGAGGTGGTTTTTGATCCGTTCATTTAGTTTGGAACAGGACGTGGCCGACCGACTTTGGGTGCCGGGCGCCGTGTGGCCTCCCATGCGCGCACCGCTCGCCAGCTCGCCCTGCTCTTCTATTTGAGGACCGGCGCTGCGTCTCTCTCCCTCCCACTCGCTCGCCACCCTCTCCTTGTCTGCCTGAGCGCCGAAGGAGCAGGCTGCCGCCGCCATGAACGCTGAGCTGTGCGTGACTACCGTGGCTCAGTTCCCTCTCGGCTCTCTCTCTCTCTCTCATGTGGTTTTTGCCCTAGGAAGTCGTAGATGAGTTTGCCGCCACCAGAGACGGTGAGCTCCTCGCTGCAAACCGCTGTCGCGCCAGCGTACAGGGCCGTCGTCGTCAGCTGCGGCCACCACGCATGTGGTTGGGCTGCCTCAAGCCATCTTCGGACATGCCGCGGCTAACCACGGGTGCACGCTGGCCCCCTGGTCCTTCCCCGCCCCTCCACCGTCGCTGACGCACCGCCTCCGGTGAACTCCCGCGCGTCCTCTGCTCCAAAGCCATGCCAGGGACCTCGCGCAACAATTCGACGTAAGTTAAGGGCTCAACTATAAATCTCGTGACACAGTTGAATAGTGCTGAGAAGGACCCATTTGCGGGAGTTTGTATTAGAGAGAAGTTCAGGGTCTCCGATGCAAAGTCGTTTTTCCTTTTATGCATTTAAATCGGCTGAACTTTGGAAAATCGTAGTAAACTGTAGAAAAATCCAAAAATAGCAAATGAGGACTTTTTGGAATCCTTGTAAAATTATATATTCAGTAGATCTATAATATGTCATGTTTTAGTTTAAATATTTTGCTGTAAAAATAGATTTATGTAGGTTAGGTTTTGAATACTAGTTGTACTTGTCTTTTTCATAACTGCAGTTGTGCTCAAATAAATGTGAAATGTTTATGGAGTGCTACTCAGGTGATGGCTGATATCTGGTAAAAAGTTCAGGATTTTAGGCTTGATGGTTTAACAGTTATAAAAATAACAAATGCCCTATGTTGCTTTGCTCCTATTCTGAATAGGCATGCATGTTTGAATTAATTGGCTCAGTTAAGTTATGAATCATGCCTTTATGACAATACAGGAGTTGTAGTAATTTTCTTAAGCTTTCCAAAAAGCTAAATAGCATAAATTTTGGTTAAATAGATTTTTAGTTATAGTTGCTTACATTTTTGTGGTTGTTTCTGCCCAAACCCAGACATGGTTGCCTTGTTGGTACTGTGGGGTCTTTTTAATAGTATACTTAGCTCTAGGTGTTTATAACAAAGTTGTTTAGAATTTTCTAAGCTTTATAAAAAGTCTAGAACCACATTTATTGGATATGTATAACTCTAGTTATAGCTGTTTAAAGTGACATGTCAGATTCTGTCCATATTTTAGACATAGATGCATTTATTGGATTAATTGACCTTGTTAGCTGTAGAATCATCTTAAAATGATAATAAGAAAGTTGTAGTTAACTCTATAAGCTCTTCAAAAAGTTATGATTCATGTCTGTTGGAGGTCTAGAACTCCAGTTATGCTTCTCTGAAGTTCCTATCAGTTTTCTGTACCACTGCTGTTTTGGCTGCATATGCAGTCTTGCTTGTGCAATTATTTTCGTGGTGTAAATGATGTTTGCTGTGGTTTTAGTGAATACAAAAGTTGTAGCTCATTTCATAGTCTAGCTTGTGATAAATTTTCATGACCATAGACCTGATAATTTAGGAGCCATAGATTTTGTAAGTTCATTGTCACATTTTGCATGCTCTCTGTACAGATCTGAATGATTGTGTTATTTGACTTAGCTACGCTTTGAATCATGTCTTGGAGATACTAGAATAAGTGTAGTTCTTTTCATGAGCTTTCTAAATTATTAAATATCACTCCTTTTGGTAGTTTAAATCTCCAGTTATAAGCTTGTGAAGTTGCATGGCAGAATCTATCCAAGTCTAGACAGAGGTGCTCAATTGTGCTTGATTGACCTTGTTAATTGTGGAATCACCTTGTGATGATAATAAACATGTTTTAGATAATTTAATAAGCTTTCTAGAAATTTAAGGTTCATGCTTGTTTGATGTCCATAACTCCAGTTATGCATTGTTGAAATTACTACTACTTTTCTGTCCTAGTTCTATGCAGATCTGAAACATTGGCATGTTTGACCTAGTTAGCTTTATAATAAGCTTTTGGTGATTATAACAATGTTGTAGCCAATTTCATTAGCTTTCCATAAAGTCTAGGATCACCTTCTTTGGATATCTGGATCTCCAGTTATGGATAAAACAAGTGATTGTTGTGCTGCTGTCCAGATTTCTATACATGTGTTAGGTGATTGCTTTAGTTTGCTCTTGTTTTGGCTAAACATGTTGGTTAGTTCTTGATCGATGCATGTGTGCAATATCTGAACTTAAGTTCACTTGTGTGCCATACCTAATATGCTTGCTATCCCTTTATAATAGGTTGTGTAATGTTTAGTTAAATAAATCTAGGTGCCTATGTCTTGCATAATCTTATGTTTGCCTTGAATGCTATTATGTGATGCATCTCATATTATCATTCTTCATATTCATGCACTTGCATATTGCATCTCATCTAGGTACGCTAGATGAACCACGTGAAGGCCGTGATGTTGGAGCCGAACCCGAAGACGTTGTATGGTAGACCTATCCCGAAGATGGAAGGACCCCTGTAGTACATGCCTAAACAGGAGATGCTCACCAAGTGAGTGTCGTCTAACAAACACTAACCTAGTGTTGGATCCTAGGCAAGCTCCAGAGCATTCTAAGCCTCCTATGTTTTTACAAATATCACTTGAGTTCTTTATGTTTGATGCATTAGGTTATAAGAGTTGATTGGAACTACTTGATGCATAGAACTACCTTGTCCAGCAATATACCTTTAACCCTATGTAGGTCCGGGATCGAATATATGCTTAGCCATGCTTAGACCGGTAGAAGTCAGGTGATTTCCTATCACCTGCGAGATATAGGTGGATACCAAAGCACGGTTGGCTATATTTGCTATCGTGGAAATAACCATGTGTTAATAATGAATGGAGACCGGGCGGGATGTCGATAGAGAAGCAATAAGACATGGAGGTCTTGGGTGTGGAGCCCCAGTCTGTGTTGATTAAGGATTGTACCATTGTTGGACCTTTTGACAAGATTGAACGCATGTCTATCATTTAGCTGACCGGATAACTCGTTCCGACCGTGAAGCTGAGTAGCTCAACTCAGGTCGGGCCCCATTCTGTAAAAGTGCGCACTCTAGATGGTAGTAAGGATGTGCGGGGAGCTAGATGTGAGCCCAAGGGCAGGGTAGTCCTGATCGTCCTGGTAGCTGGTTGTCCCTGATTGTGCGGCGCTGGACGAACCCGCAAAATGTGTGCCTGAGTTGTACCAAAGGTGACCTAAAACTACCTTGGCGCAGGTATGTCTGGGTTTGTATTAGGAATAAATTCCCAGCTGGTTGAAATCAATTCGAATCGCCGTCTCTCCCAGATAGTGAGAAACTTGGCTAGCTCCAACATCGTAGTAATTGTATTATGGAATGTGATAGTTCGAATGAATATGGAATTACTACAACAGCTATGGTTACTATTGTATGCTATCAAATGATATACCACATGTTTGGCACAGGTTAGTTGCTAATCTAGAGATGAATAGCTATACTTAACTTGATGACCAAAGTATAATTGTACAACTGAATTAGTCGCTTTTTATGCAAAATATTGTCAAGCTAGCTCCACTTATAAAGCCTTGCATACTCCTTGGTGTCATTTTATTTCTAGTTTATGATGGGTAAGTCTAGCTGAGTACATTCAAGTACTCAGGATTTATCCCACCATGTTGTAGGTGAAGTTCTCGGCCTGCTGAAGATGGTGGCTAACCGTCGGTGGGCTCGGTGACTCTATATTTATTTCTCATCTATATGCTTTTATCTAAGGATGTCACTTATGCTAGCAATGTATTTGGAACTTATATTAATGTAATCATTTGAAAGCTATGTTGTTTTCACTAATCGGTTTTGAAACCCAAACTTGTACTGTTATTTGTGAACCCATTTGTAATATTATTTCTGCTGCAACTCTGCATATGTGATGTGTATTTGCTTAATCACGCGATCTTGGTTGTGATGTTGATTTACCAAGGTCCTTCGTGACACTCGGTGGACTACCGGGTTTATATAAGTGAAAGTATGCATGTGTCAACGTGTTAGTAGGGACAGCCATACTTGATCTTATATAAATTGGGCGGTTCTATCACATTTCTTGGACTTGCCCTTGTTCTTGGATGAGAAGCTAGCCTTGAATGTTACACTCTTCTTTTTTTTGTCTTCATCTTTGTCCTTCTCATCCTTGTCAACCACCTCCCTTTCCACACGATGTCTTTTGTGTCATGATATCACCTAGTACTTGGTTAGGGGTAAGCTCCTTCAATCCTCCTCTTATGATGAGTATTCTCAACATTTCAAATCTTGGAGTTAAGCACATCAAGAACCAATGAGAAACATCATCATCCTTTATCTTCTCACCCAAAGCCTTCAAGTCATTGATAATCACTTGCAATCTATGAAACATCTCTGGAATGCTCTCATCATCCTTCATTTTGAAGCTTGTCAACTTGTCCTTGAGAATATATAGCTTGGCACTCTTGACCGCCGGTGTGCTCTCGTATGTTTCTTCCAATCTCTTCCAAACTTCACTTGCCCTATCAAGATCCTTGATTTGCTCAAACACCTTTGAATCAATGGCATTATAGATGGTGTTGAGAGCCATTGAATTGTATTGCTTGTTTGCCTTGTCTTGGTTGGTGAGATTGGTGAGATCAATAATCACATAGTTACTCTCCGTCACATCCCACACTTGATCATTTATTGAACCAAGATACATCTTCATTTTTCTCTTCCAATAGTCATAGCATGTACCATCAAAGAACGGTGGTTTGTCCCCCACATGGTTGAACACAACTTGAGCCTTAATTTGACACCGAGGTTGTTAAGCCTTCAATCAAATAGTGACCATGGCTCCGATACCACTTAAAAAGTCAGAATATGGCTAGAGTGGGGTGAATAGCCTACTTAAAAACTCTACAAAGCACTAGAGCAATTAATTAGTAAAACAAATGGCGTAATGCAATTTTGCTCTAGCCCTACAAGGGTTGCAAGCCACCTATCCCAACAAATCTAGTTGCTATGATCACTAAGCACATAACAAGCTAAGTCACTACAAACTAAGTTAGTGTGCTCTCAAAGACTAACTAAAGAGCCGCACTAACCAAACTAACAAGCTCTCAAAGACTAACTACACTAAAGAGCTTGACAACTAGTTTGCAAGGAATGTAAAGGAGTGAGTAGGGTGATTATACTGCCGTATTGAGGAATGAACCAATCACAATATGAAGACAACCAATCATCGGGAGAAATCCAATCACAAGAATAACACGATTTTTCTCCCAAGGTTCACATGTCTGTCGGCACGCTAGTCCCCATTGTGTCGACCAACACTTAGTGGTTCAGTGGCTAATAGGTGTTTTACAAACCTAGCCCACCACAAGGGCACCATAAGAACATACCCATAAGTGAGGTAACTCAATGACATGAGCAATCCACTAGAGTTACCTTTTGGTGCTCCGCCGAGGAAGGCACAAGACCCCTCACAATCACTGGGAGATGGCCACGAACATTCACCAACTCGTGCCAATGCTCTTCCGCTACTCCAAGCCATCTAGGTGGCGGCAACCACCAAGAGTAACAAGAAATCCACAGCCGCAATGATCCCTAGGTGCCACTAGATTCAATTACTCAAGCAAATGCACTAGGAATCACCATGTGGTACACGATCAAAATTAGCTCGCCAACCACCTATCCAAGTTAGGATCCTCTCGCGCCGCGATTTCACCGGGGGTCTTTGTTCAAGATCTTCTGGCGCCATCCATTAAAGAAAGGTAAGGAAATTCGGGAAGTTCCCCCCGCCGATTGGAGGGAACAGTTCATCAAGTACCTCGCCATCACCGAAGTACCCACCGACAAGACTGAAACCGAACGCCTAATCTATCGAAGCAAGCATTATGTGCTGGTGGACGGTAACTTGATGAGGAAAAGTGCCAAGGAAGGGATACTACAGAAATACATCACCCAAGAAGAGGGACTGAAGCTACTTCTCTAAATTCACTCTGGTTCCTACAGCAACCACGTGGCATTGAGAAACCTGGTGGGCAAAGCTTTTCGAGCTGGTTTTTACTGGCCCATGGCCATCTCCGATGCAGAAGACCTCGTCCGATGTTGTGAAGGATGCCAATTTTTCACCAAGCAAATACACATGCCGACACAAGAGCTGTAGACCATCCCAGCTTCCTAAGCCTTCGCATGCTGGGGACTAGATATGATTGGACCCTTCAAGCCAGCGCCAGGTGGTTTTTGGTACGTATATATCGCCATCGACAAGTTCTCCAAGTGGATCGAGTATAAACCGCTCATCTCGGCTAATGTAAAGAAAGCAGTCGAGCTCTTTAAAGATATCATCCATAGATTTGGTCTCCCGAACAGCATTATCACCAACCTCGGAACTATGTTTACTGGCCATCACTTTTGGGACTTCTATGAAGACTGATGCATCTCCATCAACTACGTCTCCGTTGCCCATCCTAGAGCCAACGGCCAGGTCGAATGGGCAAACGGCATGATCCTTGACTGCCCTCAAAAAGAGGTTGTATCAGAAAGAAGAAAAGCATCCGGGCAGATGGCTCAAAGAGCTACCAGCTATGGTCTAGGGACTACATACTCAAGCTAGTCGCAGCACCGATGTGTCTCCATATTTCTTGGTCTATGCCTCTGAAGCCATACTACCAGCGGATATTGCCTTCCGAGCACCTAGGATGGAAAATTATGATGAAGAGCAAGCCACAGTTGTTCAGACAGAGGACGTCGACAGGGCCAAGGAGGAGCTCTTGATCACCTATGTCCACATAGCCAAATATCTAGAAGGCTTGCAGAGGTACTACAACCGCAACATCAAAGGTCATTCATTTGCTGTCGGCGACCTTGTTCTCTATAGAAAACAAAAAACCAAAGGGATGCACAAGCTCTCCTCCCCATGGGAAGGGCCTTACGTCATCAAGGAGGTTACCCGACCAGGGTCTTATTGCCTACGTGACTTAGACGGAATCGATGTCCCCAACTCATGGCACATCGAGCACCTTATACATTTCTATCCTTGAAACGCTCCAGATATGTACTCTCCACTTTATGATGAATAAAGTTTTGGTCTCCATAATTTGTCTCCATTACGGTTTTTTCTCCATTCCGGTCGTCGAGCTCTAAGCTACTCCATAATGAACTCCAATACGAAATCATCAACGTATTTCGCTAAACAAGTTCTCCAAATCGCCGACCATGTTTCTCCAAATCTCCAACGTATTTTGCCGAACAAGTTCTCCAAATCGTCGACCACGTTTCTCCAAATCTCCAACGTATTTCGTAGAACAGGTTTCTCCAAATCGCCGACCACATTTCTCCAAATCTCCAATGTATTTCACCGAACAAGTTCTCCAAATCACTGACCATGTTTCTCCAAATCTCCAACGTATTTCGCCGAACAGGTTTCTCCAAATTGCCGAACACTTTTCTCCAAATCCCCAACGTATTTCGCCGAACAGGTTTCTCCAAATCGTCGAACACTTTTCCCCAAATCTCCAAGATATTTCACTGATCAATGAGCAGCATACGTTCTATTCTGTTCTCTATGGAAAAGACCTAGTCTCCGATCTCTCCCTACACATGCTACGGGCTCCATGCTCTATGTTATGGGTGGTCGGCTATGGTTCCTTGGTCACGCCTGTTCCTCCTACACGTGCACAGGCTCCGCGCTCGATGTTATGGACTATGGGCTAGCCAAGGTCGAGAGCTCAGTAAAGAACTAACTGCTCGGACGCCACTTATACTACATTTATCTCCAAGTTATTTCGCCAACCGCCAAGGAGCACACGTTCCACTCTACGCTCTATGGAGAAGACCCAGTCTCCGATCTCTCCCTACACGTGTTACGGGCTCTGCGCTCTGCATTATGGGTGGTCGGCTATGGTTCCTTGGTGACGCCTGTTCCTCCTACATGTGCATGGGCTCCGCGCTCGGCGTTATGGACTATGGTCTAGCTAAGGCCAAAGAGTTCAGTAACGAACTAACTGCTCGGACGCTACTTATACTACGTATAATTGCGTTAGGGTTATTACTATAATGATTTTTCACCACAAATACTAGTAAGCTGCATAAACATGCACTTTATAACATTTATACAAATACATAAATGTTTTCTGCGCTCTCGCGCACTCTAACTACCCTCTCCAGATGTTACAGATAATACTCTCCGAGCAGATCACTGAGCTCTGCCATCGCCATCCGTCTCACCGAACAAGTCTATGTCGCCGGCCAGCTTCTTCACCGCATCCTCCACTTCATCCTCTAGCTGTTGGGTCTCCGCCTCGCCCATCCCTTCGGCGAATCCGGCCCCTATCACCTGAAGGTCAATGGATGGATAGTGGGACCAAACCACCGCAAGGGCATGAGTAATGGTGGTAACAATGGCGTCGTGGTTGAAGCCCTTGAAGTTCTCCCATGCCACCTTGCACCTCTGGATGATAGTGTTTGAACGCAGCAGCCTGCGTCGGGCTGAGGAGCCGCCTCTAGGTCAACACAGTCGAGCATCGGTTTAACTCCAGCAACTACGGCGTCGAACTTCTCCCTTTGGGTCCTGGCCTCCTGCACCAGCACATCAAACTGTGCCTTGACCCTCTAACGGCAGTCTGCAAGCATTACAAGGTTCCATCAAGCAAGGAAACTGCTTCAGCAGTAACTCCGACCAGGAAGTACTCACCTTTCAGCTCCTCGGCTAGTTTATCTGCTCGCCCTGTCTCCTTCGCCTTCTCCTCTTGGAGTTGTTCGACATTTTGGCACAGCTGGCCGAGCTCTACATCTTGCTCTACAAGCACAACAGTCATCACCAAACATATAGCTATTCAACTATACAAAGCATATTCGTCGTTACGCCATACCTACTTTCTGCTCGGATATGCTTCTAAGCTGCTCGGACTTCTGCTCTAGTTGCATGGAAGCACTCGCCAGTTGCTCGAACTTGCCCTGCAGCTGCTCGAACGCAGCCGCCAGCTACTCAGATAGGATGCCCTTCTGGTACTCTAGGTCCCGCGTGTTGGACTCGGTAATGTCTTGCTCGCGCTGGGCCCTCTGGATGTTTTTCTCTGTAAGGTTCATCGCCTCCTTGAGTTTTTCATTCTCCTCGATGAGGGGCTCCATCCTTTTGATCAACTGGTGGCACTGCTCGGCAGTTCGAGTTATCCCCTACAAGCGCACAATGACAAAGACGAACTCCAATCTCCAACGTCAAAGATGAGGATTCTAGATGCAATACTGACCTCGATTTGCTTCATCACTCCGGCAAGGGTGGACTTCAGTCTCCTCATCTCCCTGGTGGTTTCCTCCTCCTCGACAACCACCACCTCATCACCGCATCTGCGGAGGATTCGAATGGCCTGGGGTCAAGACTCCTCATGTTCGATCTCTTTCACCTCATCCTCCTCCGCCACGGCTGTAGGCACCACCAGGGGGGTTTTGTGGTTGGACAATAGGTCTGACCACGCCCTGTGATGCCTTGGGGGCGCCGTTTGCTCCTTGGGCACGACCGGCTTCATTGTCCCAGACTCAGGCATGGCACCGACATCTCCCGCATTCGCCACTAAAAACCCAGCTGTTTTCGCCGTCGCTGACCCCGTCCGCCGTCGATGCCAACTGTTCGCCACCGCCAAGTTCAACAGCAGTGGCGGCTGACTCCTCCGCCGACTGCCGAGCACCCAGGGACTCCAGGATGGGGTCCACCGACATCTCCTCCACCCCGAGGCTAGCCTTTGGCTGCTCGTCATCTGCCCTGGGGCCAGCTTTTGGCCGCTCGTCAGTCTGGACGGGTGGGGCCGGATCCTTCGTATGCCTTGCACTGCATCAGATCAGCTCGTCAGTCGCAAAAACAAACTAAGGAACCATGATAAAGTAACTCCAAGGTAAGGATACTTACGGTTTGGTCTGTCGGTACAATTTCTTGAACTGGCACTGCCTACCTGAGCCCCCAGCCGCGGCGTTAGGGTCAACACCTGCGTCTTGGGGTGGAGGTCCCATGGTCTCTGCCGTCAGCCTTTCCTCCACCCACCGCTCTGGGGCTCCCCTCGCCTGCTGCTCGGGGACTTCCTCCGCTCGCCGCTCCGGGGCTCCCCTTGCCTGCTACTCGGGGACTTCCTTCGCCTGCCGCTTCGGGGCTCCTCTTGCCTGCTGCTCGGGGACTCCCATCGCCTATTGTTGGGGAACTTCCTCCCATCCCATCGACTGTTCCTCCGCGCGCGTGCTGCGCGGAGGCGCCTTCATGCTCGGTGGAGGAGCAACCGGAACTTCGTCGTCATCCGACCACTCGAACACCATGGTCCTTCACGTTTGAGTGGTGTAGTCATCACCAAGCGAGATGCCGCCTAGCTTGAGGGGAGCGGTGCCTGTTGTCTTTCTCTTCTTCTGGGCCGGCTCGTCTGCCGCTGCCCTCTTACCCCGGATTTTCTCCGACACCGGGGATGGACTCTCCGATGAGATGCTGACGGTTTCCTCCTTAGGTTGCGTCGGTGGCTGGGCATCTACCACCTGTGGCCAATCGCCCCTCGGCACGCCTGAGAAGTACACTTCTCTTTCCTGCGAATGGATCTTCGCATGAGTGAATCAGTCCACCGCTTGGCAACGACAGAAGAAAAAAGCATCATGAACACACAATTGAGATATTTACCTGAGGAGGCAGATTCTTGCAGTTAAAGGGCTTCGTATACCCTGACATGCTGAATGAGGCAAATGGAGCGAATAGCTCTGCAGCCCGCTCTTGCACAACGTCCCTCGACAGCATCTTCGACCTCTCCCGAATATCGTCGGTCTCCCTTTTGAACTCAAAGGCGGGGTGGGCCCTCTCCTTGCAGGGCTGGATGCGGCGCACTATGAAGCTCGCCGCCACCAGTCCATCGTTGGTCTTCACACCCTTTATTAAGCCAAGGAGCTCCCTCACTTGCTCCATATCAGCGCTGCTTGGCATCAGCTCTTCTGGCTCTCCGGTATGTGGTCGACGTTGCAGCGGACTGCAGGGTGGCTCTGCTTCATGTAGAACCACCTAGTGTTCCACCCCTTCAGCGATGTGCTTAGTGGAACAGTAAGGTACTCCCCCGCCATTCCATCGCGTAGCTGAAGATACAATCTGCTGACTCCTTGGAACCACCGCCGCCTCTCTTCTTCAACCAGAACAGGTGATGGAAGAGATTGAAGTGTGGAAGGATTCCGAGAAACGCCTCTCAGAAATGGATGAAGATAGATATATGCAATATTGTGTTTGGGTGGAGGTTGCACAGACCGACTCTCCAGAATTCCAACAAATCCCTCAAGAATGGGTGTACAGGAAATCCCAACCCGCTCCAGAAATAATCTTCAAACACTATAGCTTCGTCGGTATGAGGCATGGGGAAGGGCTCACCGAGGGCCGGCCGCCATCCGGCGGTGACGCAGTCAGGCAGACGCCCGCCTCCACCAATCTATTGAGCTCCGCCTCTCCCGTTCGCGATGGTACCCACTCTTCGTCACGCCGGATTTTGGCGCTCGCCTTCTGGGGGCTCGTCTTCTTCGGTTTCGTAGCTCCTTTCTTCGGCGCCATCTCTCAGATCTGGTTAGGGTTTGGCGGCGGAAGCAAGTGTAGATGTGAATCTAGAAATGCGACGGCTAAGGAGGAAGATGAAATGGCAAAAGGGCAAAGGTAGGAGCGCGGGGTGCGGCGGTGCAGTTATAAAGCACTCCCCCCACATTTTTGCATTCGAGGGTTTTTGGGAGACCGTTCCCGCGATTTGCACCTCTCCGAATTCTCCGCAACTGAAGGTGGGCTGTTATCTGGGCATTCACGCAACCCCGGCCCGTATCGCCGATTTATCTCCGCAATTTGTTACGGCTCGCCGAATATTCGCCGACATCTCCGCCAACCGTTACGGCTCAGTTATTACTACTGTACAACCATTACTCTGGTGTTTTCTCTGCGATTCTGTTTTCTCCAAGTTGACGGTTGTTTCTGACCTTGGCACTATGTGACCATGTCACCTGATGTCACTGTGCAAGCTATGACTTGAACTTATTATTGTTATCTGATACAAAGATACTCCAATATTACTGCACCTGTATATAGAAAAGTTTTTGCATGTAAATTTGGTCATGGTAACCATATACAAAGATAATATGATGTGATTAAGTAACAAGGTGACTTAAATAAATAGCACTTTGCAATTACTTCATCATGTTCAGCTTGTTCACATTGGGCAGGTTAGTGAATTGGCTTTTAGTTGCCGAAGAAAATTCCCTTCAGGGTCCCCTCATTCAGGAGCTTCATTGGTTCAGCACAGCAACAATCTAGCTCTGTCACGCCGGACGCCACGACGCCATACAGCAGGCTGTGCCAGACTGCCCCATGCTCCGTCACGCCAGGTGCTGAGGTCTCCGCTGCCGCCGCCGCCGCCACCGCCGCCACAGTGGCGCTCGGGTCTTCCTCAGTCCCTTCGTCAGATCATCGTCAGGCACCCAACAGGTATGCCCACCCCTTCTATGTGAATTTGTATTCGGATCTGATCCAATTACATTGCGCCTGCGGTTCTTTGTGCTTTGATCTGAATGGTATATTATTTAGTACTATTACATGCTGAAGTACATGTAGGAGGAAGTTCTTGGCAATTCTGCCAATTTATAGTACATGTAGTAGGACCAGCAACCATGACAAATTGGCTTTGTCAGAACTAAATGGATATAAAAACTCCTGTTACGAGCTGGTCGATGACTGCTAGGCACTTTTCTTTTGAAACATGATTTCTATGCTGTTGAAGAACATTCAGAAGTCACATTTTAAGAATCCAATCATGAAAATGAAAAATTTCAGTACACTAAAAAATTTGTCTTACACAGATCTTTTGTTCCTCATTTTGAAGTTTTTGCATTCTCAATAATGTAGCCACCTTAGTTTAAATTTTGTCAGCAACTTTATTTTCCTCTGTGACCATCAAAATTTAAAACTTTGTTTTACACCTACTGTTGATGGCCTTCTCTCCCTTGCATTTCATAGCATGCTGTTTTGTCCAGGATTGCACGTTACTGCTTTCATTTTTGGTACAGCTACACAGCACATTCAAATTTCATCAAATTTCAAATATCATGGTCTTTTCTTTTTGTTCCCGTTGCAACGCATGGGCAATTGCTCATTCAACAGCTAACATGCATCTGGTTCTATAGCATATTTTTTTCCTGCATTTTTGTAATTGGTACTGATCTTTGGGCTGGTACCTCTCTGAACTTTAGGTTGCCGTCAACTAACTTTCAATTGATAAATTCGATTTGTGTTTGGTTCCCTGAGCATTTCCCACAAGCGAGGACAAATGAAAACTAAAATATATTCTCAAATGAAACGGCTGGAGTGAGGATGGGTTGTTTAGTATCTGAGACTCATGCAATTCTGAATGCATCTACTACATCTGAGCAAACCACCATTCTTGAACTCCTTTAGGTCCACAAGCTGCAGTTTGCAACACCAATAGCGACTGCATTTCACTGTTTGCAAACTCACAGGCATCTAAACTAATTCAGTTATTGCTAACCTGTCTTTATTTATACTTTCTAATTCAGTTATTGACTAATTTATTTATTGTTCCAGTGTCTTCACTTTTTAAATTTCCATGCAGCATACCTTAGAATCTGAATATATTACTTGTGCATATATGGTTGTTGCCCCGTTGCTTGATTGCACATAGTCTTGCTGCAGCTGTGCACCATATCAATGAAAATATGCACCTCGGAAAGTGAATATTGCTAAAAATATAATGTCATTGTAACAAACTAGAATTACAATACTCTTTTTTTTTTCCCGTGTGGGAGACGAGCTTCGGCTCGACTGGTCAGGCGGTGAGGCTTGAGGCCTCAACCTGCTGACCGGAGTTCAAGGCCCGACGAGGGCAGAATTTCCGGTACCCATTAAAAAAATCCCCTCGCCTGTCTCGAGTTTCCCAAAGCACAGGCAACGGACCGGCCCACTCACAGGGTAACGGGCCCCTGTGTAAGGGCGGGACACGGTGTTCGGGGGTTTTCTCGACCTGCGTGAGAAGGTCTTCTTCCTTAAGCACAAAGTTGCGGGGGCTGTCTGCCCACCGTAGGCCGAGTTTTTTTTTTTCCCGTGTTACCAATATAGAACTCATTGCCGTTGTCATCCTGAAAATGGTTTGATCTAACAATTCTAGAGCTTTCTGACAGCATGTTGATCTTTGGTTGAACTTCCATGTGCTTCCAAGTCGCTTATTGATGCCAATTTTTTATAGGACAATTCAGGAAGTGAGCCGCCGTTAGTATAAGCTACATATTTCGCAGGTTTGTTTAGCTACTCCGCATATTAATTTTCTGGAACCTGTAGTTACTTTGGTTTAAGACTTCATAAGATATATATATATGTATAGCTATCTTTCATATTCTTCAACTAATGGTTACCATATTAGACGAGTGATTAAATTGTGGGTACATTCAATGGAAAATAGTGCCTCTCCTGCACCATTGGGTGACAAGACTAACACTACTAATGAAGTGAGGAAGCACATCTTGACACCTACTCACATACAAGGGGAACAAAAACGCAGCCAACATACCTGAAGGTGTACGAGATTATCTTCAACGCTATATTAGTTTCACAAACAAAAAACAATGAATTATTACCTATTTTTCCTCTGTCTGAGTGAAGTTAATACCATCGTACTGGTTTCTTTATTTCAAATAAATTAATTTGAATTATGTGTTTTAATGTTAATTATTTGTGATGACATGGGAATATGAGATTCTACGTATATTTTACTTGTGTGGTTGTATGTCATGAGATGTTTTACTTCTACCAACGCATGGGCACTCAACTAGTTAGCAGGAGTATCAAACATGACTAAATTTTAGTTCACCTCATAAATATGCACTAAAAAAGGACGCGCGTCGCTGAGATCTTCGTGCTCGATCGATGGCTGGTTGCAGGGGAAGGTGGTGCCGGACGAGTACGACGAGCGGTCCTACTGCCTCTACGACACCGACGCCTCCACGGTCTACGGCGTCTCCGCTTTCTTACGGCGTCTCCGCTTTCTTCGTGCTGCTGCTCGCCATTGTCACCGCCGCCACGCGGTGCCTGTGCTTCGGCCCCGTGCTCTCCTCCCGCGGCTGCGCCATCACCGCATTCGTCCTCTCCTGGTGCGTGTCTTAAACCCTAGACCCGCACCTAAACCCCACATTTTTTCCCTTCTTTTTTCTTTCTTTGATCTGTATGTGGCGTCATGGGCTGATGATGCGTGCCACGGCCTGTAGATTGATCCGTAGATTTGGTTCAATTTCAGTACATTTGTTCCTCGGGTTGGTAGTAGGCACATATGCATACGCTTGAGGATTGCAAATCCGAATCTGTTTGTGCAGTAGCCTCCATGGTTGCCTTTCGTAAGCTTCATTTGGAGGCAGATAGGTCTTCTTTGAAATTTGAAGATTTGGGGGCTAAGAGGTTTAGATGTTTTCAGTAGTAGTTGTTCTTGCTTTGCTAACTAACAAACTGTTGTATTCTATGTATGATTGAGACACAACTTATTTCTGTTATTGAGTCCTTGCTAGTGAAAAGAATCTACAATGCACTGCTTATTTTCAATATGCTAGAACAGCAGTAATGAACTTATAGATGAATGGTTCAGCAACATAGGCTTGGAGTTGTTTACCAGTTTTACCTCTACCATTAGTGCAAGAGCAGTGGAAGCAATTTCTCCATAATCATTTGACAATACTGTAAATGTAGTTTTGGAATGCCTGCCATGGTGCATGCATTAACGAAATTATTTATTTGAATTCATTATATGGTTAGGTCGCACTCATTTGGTTGAAATATATGGACCTGTAACAGCTTATTGTGGGTCCAAATGCTGAATGACAGTTATGCAACTATGGATGAATTAGCAGCATAGGCTTGTAGTTGTTTACCAGTTTTGGCTGTTCCATTACTGCAAGAGCAGTGGAAGGGCTATGTAACCCTCACAAGTGTAGAGCAGATTCTACATAATCATTTGATAGTACTGTAAGTGTACTTCCAAAATGCTTGAATGGCTTATACATTAACGGCAACATAGCGTTATATTCTTTCAATTAGTTCTATGGACAAGTGGCACTCTGCTGGTTCAATTATATGGACCTCTATCCTACAGCAGTACATCTCTTTTTGTGTCCAAATGGTGAATGATTTATGTAGCATACCAATTCACATTTTTAGAAGAGAAGAGTAACGTCAATTGGTCTAACATTATCAAATCAGTGTTTCTGGGGAAGCATATTCCACTAGATTCTTCAGTGGCTGATGGTGCATCCAAATTTATCTGTGCTTTAGCTTATCTCATTTTTCCAAGATACTTCTTCCCCAACCCATTGCTTTTGTTGTGTATGTGACACACCTGCTATCAGCATGTTAATGGGTGCCTTTGATGTGCCTTCAGATTGTTCTTTTCTCTTAAATGCATGCTAGTTGTGACTTAGGTTTGAGGAGTTATGCGAGTGATGTTTGATCTACATATCAAATATGTCATTCCATTGCTTAATTAATAAAACTGAAAAAAAATATAGATTTTAATGATCAGTACTCAATGAAATCTTTTCTCTTGATAATTTGAAGAAATATCACTATTTATTAATATGTATCTCAATGTGAAAAGTATGAACCGCCAATCACCATAATGGTTGTATTGTTTTTCACGTTAATAATCTCAGTCGCTCAAGCCTGCTTAACTTCATCTTTATTGGAACTTTAACCAAAGTTATGAGCTATCTTTATCAGTAGTCTTTTACATATGTTACATATCATGTATCTCCCAACCCTTTTCTTGTGTGGTATTGAACTGGTGGTGATGCCTGATGCTTATAAATTAGTGACTGCTGTTTGCTATGTACTCCACACCTTTTGTGAAACCAGAACAATCACAGAAAATTTCAGATGTTTTTGTTAAGAGTAATCTCTACTACTTAGGGCCTCTTTTTGGAATGGAGGAATGAAAAACACCAAAAAGGAAGAAAACACAGAAATAGGAAAGAAGCGTAGTGGCCAAACATATTCATGATTGGAGAACATAGGAATTAGAAGAGTTGGTGTTTGGGATGCAGGAACAAAAAGAGCATCGGGAAAAAATAGAATTAATGGAAACTTGTTTGCTTGGACTCGATGTGGTTTTCATTCTTAAGTCATGATCAGGTAGTCTGCTCATCTCTATAGGCGTAAGAGTTTCTTTTAGCAACCCACTGACATATGGATCATTTGACTTACTACCACACATCCTTGAAGGATTGAACACTTCTTCCATCTCCTTTCTGCTGCTTTCACTCTAGTCTCTTCAGATTCTTGGTCTTATTATCTCTTCCCCCAAGTATAGTCTCTCTCCTCCACCTGGGCACAATCTCATTCAGCCCACGTGCAGCCACCTTGGACCACTCTCAATTGACAAGGGCAGATCGTCTATGTTGTTCCATTCAGGAGGTTGGTGTGGAAAACAGAAGATGAGAAGAGGCTGTGATGCACTTGATGGTGCAACATCACTGTAGCAGTACAGATCTTGCTTTGATGAGCATCTGAAAAACTTTGGATCTGGGCAGATGTTTTTGTTGCATTTTGCAAAGGGAACTGATCCTTTCTAGGAGGAATGGTGAGATTCATTCCTCCAATCCAAACTGCATGTTCCAATGATCCAAACAGGGCCTTAAAGCATTCAAGTCGATGCTGATGATTTGGCTGCCATCACCATCACTCTGCCCCTAAACTTCTTATTTACCCAACCTTTGGCATTGAAGGGCAGGCCTGGTGCAGTGGTGACAGCTGTCTCACTGAGTCACCAGGTCGTGGGTTTTACGGGGGGAAGGCTAGCCTCGGTTTTTCCCTTCCCCAGACCCCACTCATGTGGGAGCCTCTAACACTGGGTCTGTCCCCCTCCCCCCCTTTTGCCATTGAGTCTGATTATTGGGAATTTGTTGACTGTCTTATTTCACTCTGATGGTTTTGTCATTTGTATTCCCTCGTGACACTATTATCACATGAATTGTTTATGCACATGTAATTGTTTGATTTTTTATGCCTTTGCGATACACAGGCTTTTAGCTAGTTTTGAAAATTATTGTAGTTGTAAGAAACCTCAAGCTGCTGGTGGCACCAAATCTGAGGTTTTGTCCAGACCTCAAAAAGTTAGCAAACCTACCCTAATAAAGTTAGCCTACACCTGACCAGATTGCATCTCTTGAGTCCTTACTCCTTAATGGAGGATCCACATAAAAAGCTTCCTGCATTATGATCCAATCATCCAGCAAACTGTTGTTTGATTAGGCGGGGGGGGGGGGGGGGGGGGGGGGGGGGGGGGGGGGTCTGAAATTTTGTTGCTTTAAAGCCTGATGTGGGACATTTATTTTGTGCTTTTTGCTCTAGGACAGCTGTTGTGGAAATCAGCCAATGGACATTACATTATCTTCTGTTTTTATCAGTGTTTGAAAGGTGGCTAGGCGTCCAGGCAAGTACTCGGTACGCCTGGATGCCTAGGCGACACCTTTGAAACACTGGTTTTCATGCATTGGCTATTGGGCACAATTTAGTGCCCTTCTGCACACGTTTGTTGTTCCAGAATACTAAATTGTGTCCTGTAGAAAATTTCGTACATTACATGCCTTCCTGCTACAGAATTTGGTTGAAAAATATAAGCTTAATTTTGTACCTGGGTGTTTTTTTGGTCAGATGTAGAATTTGGATTGGACCATTCAGTTAAGTTACTTTTTCATTAAGTCAGATGTACACAATGGTGCTATTTCCTGAGATCTAAAAGTGCTGTTTGGAAATAACTTCGTCCTTCCATTGTTTTTTTTTTCACTTGTTTGCAGGATAACATTTCTCATCGCAGAAGCTTGCCTCCTAGGAGGATCGGTGAGGAATGCAAAGCACACCAAGTATTTAGGCTACTATATGAAGTATGACTGACCTGCGCCACCCTTCGCAAGGGAGTCTTTGCAGCCGCTGCTGCAATGATGATCATCAACCTCTTGGCGTCCCTTGTGTACTACTGGAGTTACTCAAAAGCAGCGACGGGTGGATTCATGAAGCACCAAAATGAGGTTGGTGTGGGCATGACGGATTACGGCCTTGACAAGGGTGTTTCTGGGCCCTGAGTGAGGAGATGGAATCTTATCGGCGTCTCCGCACTAGGGGTTACACCTGCGGTATGATATGTCGTTGAAATGTATGTGCACGAAGTTCTGTTGTTTCTCTACGGTGTGAATGATATACCATGATTGTACTCTGACATGTGTAGTGGTGATGTTGTATGGTCGTGATTTGTCTGTGAAAAATGTGGTAGCATTAGCTGTATTTGCTGTTGTGCACGAGCACGACACCGGCACGGCTTCCTGCTCACGGTGGTTGTTGTAAAGCAGCAGAAATCAAAAGCGGGACTTCAATGTTCTTCGCT